>NC_025993.2:114880876-115180876 GCF_000442705.2 Elaeis guineensis
CGAAGGGGGCAACAAATTGATGGCGACGCCTGTAACCGTATGGTAGTGGGCCGCCCAGAGTCAGGAGGAATTTATTGCGGAGGGTAGTAGAGTGGGATCGTGGCTATTGCCGTGGCTCGCCACGTGGAATCAGTTACGGGGAGTGGAGCGGCGTCCGCTGTTGTGACTCGTTAGGGAATGGTGGAATCGCACAGGATTCGCCACAGGGAGTGGAGCAGAATCGTGGCCGTTAATACGGCCTGTCAGGGAGTAATGGAGCTGTGTAGGGTTCGCCGCAGGGAGTGGAGCAGTGTTGTCCGTTACTGTGGCCTGCTAGGGGGTCCAGACTAGTCGGCCAAAGTTCGGTTAGAGTTGGTAGCGAGGTCCGGTACCCGTAGGAGTTTGGGCGAGGTCTTCCCGCAGTCGGAATAGAAGACGGAGTCTGGCTTTCGTAGGAGTCCGGACGAAGTCTACTTGCAGTTGTTGGAGTCGAGGACGGAGCCCGGCTCGGGCTCCCGTAGGAGTCCGGGAGGAGTCTACTTGCAGTTGAAGTTGTCGGCGGAGTCCGGCTCCCGTAGGAGTCCGGACGAAGTCTGTCTGCAACCGTTGGAGTCGAGGGCGAAGCCCGGCTCCCGTAGGAGTCCGGACGGAGCCTTCCTGCAATTAAAGTCAAAGGCGAAGTCCGGCTCCCGTAGGAGTCCAGACAGGGCTTACCAGCAGTTGATGTTGAGGACGGAGCCCGGCTCCCGTAGGAGTCCGGGCGGAGTCTGGTTGAAGTTGTCGGTGGAGTCCGGCTCCCGTAGGAGTCCGGACGGAGTCTGTCTGCAGCCGTTGGAGTCGAGGGCGAAGCCCGGCTCCCGTAGGAGTCCGGGCAGAGCCTTTCTGCAATTAAAGTCAAAGGCGAAGTTCGGCTCCCGTAGGAGTCCGGACAGGGCTTACCAACAGTTGATGTTGAGGACGGAGCCCGGCTCCCGTAGGAGTCCGGGCGGAGTCTGGTTGAAGTTGTCGGCGGAGCCCGGCTCCCGTAGGAGTCCGGACGAAGTCTACTTGCAGTTGTTGGAGTCGAGGACGGAGCCCGGCTCGGGCTCCCGTAGGAGTCCGGGCGGAGTCTACTTGCGGTTGAAGTTGTCGGCAGAGTCCGGCTCCCGTAGGAGTCCGGACGAAGTCTGTCTGCAGCCGTTGGAGTCGAGGGCGAAGCCCGGCTCCCGTAGGAGTCCGGACGGAGCCTTCCTGCAATTAAAGTCAAAGGCGAAGTCCGGCTCCCGTAGGAGTCCGGGCGGAGCCTTCCTGCAATTAAAGTCAAAGGCGAAGTCCGGCTCCCGTAGGAGTCCGGACATGGCTTACCAGCAGTTGATGTTGAGGATGGAGCCCGGCTCCCGTAGGAGTCCGGGCGGAGTCTACTTGCGGTTGAAGTTGTCGGCAGAGTCCCGCGAGGGTCGACCCTACCAAGAACTTCGGCCGAGGGTATTTTATGCCCAACACAGTATTTTAAAAATATCATTCTTCGAAAATCGATATTATCTACTGAAAAGTCATATCTCTTCGATGTTATTTTTTTAAAAATAAAAATAAAATTTAGGGAATAAAAAATTTTAAATCTATTTTTTTAAAATAAAACTCCAATAAGAGATGGGTGACAGTCTCACCTGCCTTGAAACCAATCCAGAATATTTACTAACATAATTTTTTTAATTATTTATTTTTTTGGTTCACGATACATTCGATTTTTTTAAAAAATAATTTTCTAAGTGTCGTTTGCATTATTATTAAATATTTAGTTTGTGATATTGTATGTCCTGGTCGTTGCACCTTCTCTCCTTAAAGGCTTTGTTGGAACATTAGTATTTGCTAAATTGTCACCGTGAGCCTTGTCATTGATTTTAGTCATGCTTGCCATCCCACCATTTCATAGCAGGCATTCAACATTAGTATAGGATATTGTGTTTTCATATAACAGTATTCCAGTGTTTATGGTCATCTCTTTAACATAAAATTAACCTGTGCATTAATAATTCTAAAAAAAATAGTGTTTAAAATATATTTAAAATTTATTATATCCAATATTTCCGCCTACCCTTTCCCAACTTTTCATAGGTCAAAAGAAGGCATATATTATGTCAAAAAGAATGATCATTGTTGCGGCCAATCCCCTCGTCACCTGATCGCCGGGAACGAGCACCTGCAAAAAAGGAAGTCCACACTGACCGGAGGCGGCTCCGGCGGGGACCCTCCGACGGTCAAGTCAGAGAGGTGACTGGGCAACAGTGAAATGAAGACAGAGAGCTCAAACGAGAGAGAGAAAGAGAGGGAGCAAGCCTGTGGTTTCGAAGTCGAACCCCCCTGCACTGTTGCCTTCCCCGATTTATATAGTGGAGTGTGGTATGGCGCCGTCATTAATGGCGTGGACAATTGAGGAATTGTCAACTCACTGTAGACTGTCAGAGTCGCCGTAAAAGTGTCACATCGTCGTGGGGCTGTCAAATCACTAGGGTTGACAATGCCCCTAGACGGCAGTGCCGCATGCCGTTGTCAGGGCTGACAGTTTGTGGCAGTCGTACGGCGATCGGAAGAGTCGACCGACCCTAGGTCGGTGGCCAGCTGTGTGGCGTCGGATGGAGGTTGGGGTTCCTCCGAAGGCCAGCCGGGCGTGTTGCGAGAGTCGGCCATCAGACTTCCAGGTTCAGTCGGTCGGGAGAACGAAAAAAGTATGTCCGACCGACACATCCTCAGTCGGTTAAGGGTCGCTAATTGGCCGGTGATGGCGTTCGATCGGTCGGACGGTCGGACGGTCGGTCGGTCGGTCGGCCGTCGGTCCGATTATAAGTCGGTACGGGCGGGGTCGGTCAGTATTCCCCAACAGTTGCCTCCCTCCACTCCTAAGTCGGACGGTGCGCTGACCGATGCCTCCATTTGGGCAGCAACGCCGGGCGAAAAGGAGTGGATTCGTCGTATGCCAAATTCCGACCGTACCGCAGGTTGATACGATGTCAGGCGTCTCATGAATGCCGAGCGATTCGCTGGCGTCAGATGTCTAGTCGGTGTCAGATGCCCCGTCCCATCGGTGTCAGGTGTCATGTCGGCGCCGGACGTCCTGCAGGTATCGGACGTCTCGTCGGTGTCAGACATCATGTTGGTGTCAGACGTCTCGTCCCATCGGGAAGGGGAACCACCGTTCCCGCCGTCCCTTCGGGGATACGAAATGTCGCGGCCTTCACGCCACGTGGCGTGCGGCCATTGGGACGGGTTCGTTGGAGCGGATGGAGGTGACGTGGCTCGATCTGAAGGCAGGTGCGTCGAACCGTCGGACCGACGGACGGTCCGGATGACGCCATGCGGCAGGATCTGGGGAGTCCTCGTTGGTCGTGCCTTCATCTCGACCGTCGGGGGGCACTATATATACAGGGTCGCCTCCACTTAGTTTTTTATCCTCCTCATTTCACTGTCGAGACTCTGCCCGCGAGAGTCCTTGCTCCAGGTACCCTCCTCCGCTTCTCTTTTCCTTTGTAGTTCTTTCTCCGTCGTCTTCTCCGTCTCCTTCTTCTTCTTCTTCTTCTGCCATTCGTCTGGACCCATGGCCAGGACGTCTCCACGAGGTGGTCGGTCGGGAGAGCCGACCGACGATACTCGGTCGACCCCGGAGGTGGAGGTTTCTTCACTTTCGGAGCCGAACGTCGATCGGCTTCGGGAGCAGTACCTCATCCCGGAGCAGTTTCGGCTGTTCGCCCCTGGCGCCCACGGTCGGGTCAACAGCCCGCCCGAGGGCCAGGTGGTCTTCTACTTGGAGGACCTCCGGGCCGGCCTTCGCTTCCCGATTTCGGAGTTCGTCCGAAATATTCTCGACTATTACGGGCTGTGCCCGGCACAACTCACGCCGAACTCGGTTCGGCTGATAGTTAGCTTTGCACTCCTGTGTCGGCTTTTGCCGACCGAACCTCGGATCTCCCTTTTCCGAGTCTTCTTCGTCCTCCGACCCCACCTTAAAGCCCGAGGGTGGTGGTACTTTGTTCCTCAGAAAGGGCTCTCCTTCATTACTGATCTTCCATCGTCCATTCACGGATGGAAGAACCATTTCTTCTTTGCGTCGTCTTCCGCTCCTTGGGGGTTTTCCGTTCGTTGGGGGAATCCCCGAACCGAGCCGAACGAGAACAGTCGGGTGGAGGCTGAAGATCGGGAGGACTTCCACCGGCTGAAGGACATCTCGGTGCCGAAGCAGAGCGAGCTTGTCACCGAGCAGGCCCTATACGATGCCGGCCTTAGCCCGGTCCCCCGTTTAGGTCGGTTTTTCATTTTTCTTACCCCCCTTTCTTCTTTTTATTTTTTCTTTTCGACACTGACCATCTACCATCCTTTTCAGATATGCCGCCGAGGACATGACTGACGGCAGCCGACGTACGTCAGTACGCCGTGAGGAAGAGGCCGGCGCAAGGCACCGTGCTGTCGCAGCCTCCCAAAAGGCCCCGTGCGGCTCCGCCGAGCGAACCGACTGGGTCGGAGGTGGAGCCGGTTATTGCACTGTCAGCGCTGACAGTGCTCGTCGAAGTCCCGTTCGAGGGACCGTCGGACGAGGGCACCGCTTCGCCTGAAAGACGGGCTGCTGAGTCCGTAGACGGCGCACCGACCGCCCAGCAGGCGGATGACGACCGGGAGGAGGCTCGCGGACCTGAGCGACCGGCGCCTGCTGCCGCCGCACCGTCGGCGGAGACTCGATCGGGCTCAAGCCTGCCGTCGATCTCCGGCGTCAGGGCCTGGGCGTCCGGTCGAGGCAAGGCCCCCATGGCGTCGGGCGACGAAGGTCGGTCGGCTAGTGGAGGATCGACTGACTTCCCGCTTCCCGAAGGTGCGTCGGGCCTGGCCAACCACGACTTGGCCAGGAAATTGTGCCAGGCGCTCCTCCTTCCTGCCGACATCGATGCAATGAAGAACCAGCGTGTGTCTGACATGCTGTCTTCGTTTTATCCGATGATGATTCGGGTAAGCTCCCTTTCCCTTGCTTTTTAATGTAGCTTCCGTAAGTTTGGTCCCTTAACGGTCGGTTTTTATTCTGTGCAGCTGGTCTTCAACATATCCGAGCTAGAGACCGAATACAGAAAGTTCGGCGACATGCGCGCGGCCTGGAGAGACAAGGTCGCGGGCCTTGAAGCCGACAAAGTCATCTTGGTCGACCAGCTGCAACAGTCGACCGACCGGGAGGGCCGACTTGAGGGGGAGGTCTCCCGACTTACAGAGGAGGTCTCCCGACTCAAGAGAGCCTTGGCATCGTCGGAGTCGGAGCTGTAGTTGGCCAGGGACGACGCGAAGAAGAAGTCCCGGACCGTTCGCCGGCTTCGGCATGAGCGAGACAGCTTCGCTAAGGAGCTGGAGGCCGACCGCGAGCAACTCCGAGTAAGTCTCGAAAACCTCGCCAAGGCCGAAGAAGGCTTATCCATCGCCCAGGCCGACGCGGACATCGCAAAGGCCAAGGCTGAGTCGGCGAAGGAGGCCCTGAGTCGGGCCGTCAAAGACTTTCGAGACTCGGAAGAGTACCGAGAAGAACTTCTGGAGAGCGGCTTCCTCTCGTACCGGGTCGGGTACGAGGATGCTCGGGAAGCCGTTCGAGGCCTGTACCCGGAACTTGATCTCAGCAGCGTAGTTCTGCCAGAGTCGGAGGCCCCAGCTGCGGAGGAGACGGCCGAACCAATGTCAGAAGACCTTTCCACCAGGGCAAAAGCCGAAGAAGACGCAGAGTCGGCTACCGAAGATCAGTCGGCCCCGACTGCTGAAGTCAGAGCGGATCCGCCGACTATCCCCCATCGCTTCCCAGTGGAAGAGGCCGACTCCGACGATTAGTCGGCTTTGTTTTCCCTTTTTGCATTTTGCTCCGGCTTGTAATCGGGCTTCGGCCTATCTTTGTAAAATCTATTTTGATCTTGAATGAAATCAGTAATGGACTTGAACTTTTTTTTTCTCTGCTTGTTTTTCTTTCTCTTGTGTGTTGTAGAATGCCTTCGTAAGTCGCTAACTCATATAGGTCGGTTAGGACGTTTGGCAACTCGTGCCGCCACGAAGGTAGGATAAGTCCCGACTTTTGATCGGCCTTTGATAGTCAAGGTCGTCAGTCGTGCATCCTTTCCCCCGCCGTGAGTCGAGCGCGTTTGTTGAGTCGGAAGCCGACCGACCGTGATAAAGGTCCGGTAGTCGGGTCTCTTCCGACGCGTTCAGTCGAATGTCGTCCGGCACATTTAGTCGAGGGAGCACCGATAAGTCGGACCCCGATACCCTTGTGTCGGGTATCCATACTGCGCCTCACGATATACGGTGGTAAGCCGAATATCTTCCGGCCGGCCGTAGCCCGATCGGTGAATCATGAATGCGACTGAGGTCGCATTGTGCGATAGACGGTGGCAAGCCGAATATCCTTCGACCGGCCGTAGCTCGGTCGGGAGTCGCGACGGCGGTCGCGCAGGCATTCCACCTTTCTTTGGTCGGGGCTCGATCGGCATGTTAGCCGATGGTCTGGCCTGAAAGTTCGACCGTAGAAGGAGTGTCCACTCCCGTCAATATGGATGTGTCGGTCTTTGTAAGAGTCCGATGTGTCGTCGAAGGTCGAAAGACTGTGACCCCCATCCATGTAGATATATCGGTCCTCTCAAGAGTCCGATGCGTCACCGACGATGGGGTCGTCGGTTTCAGGCGGATACCAAGTCCGAGTCGGCATGTCGGGGCTCGACCTTGGTGAGCACCGATCGTTAGTCGAAGAGTTAGAACTCCGAGATTTCAAACTGGATTTGTATTCTGACTGGATAGGTACAAAGTTCGTTGGTGATACAACTTCGGATTGTCGGCGTTCCACGTCCGGGGAATAGGCTTCCCCTCCAGAGTCTCCAATCGGTAGGCCCTCGGACCATAGGTATCTGCGATCGTGTAGGGCCCTTCCCAGTTTGGAGCCAGCTTCTCTTGGTCCAGGGGCTTCGAGACCTCTGCCTTTCTCAAGACCAAGTCATCGGGCCTGAAGAGCTTTGGTCTGACTTTGGCTTTATAATACCGAGCTACCTTCTGTCGGTATGAAGCCATGCAAATTTGAGCCTCGTTTCGCAGTTCGGGGAGGAGGTCTAGGTCGGCCCTCCGACAATCGGAGTTGTCTGGCTCTTGATATCGCTCGACTCTTGTAGACGGCAGTCCAACCTCGAGTGGGATCATCGCCTCCGTCCTATAGGCCTAGCTGAAAGGCGACTCCCCAGTCGGAACGCGGGGGGTCGTTCGGTAAGCCCACAGGACGGAGCCTAGCTCGTCGACCCAGAGGCCTTTGGCTTCATTTAGTCGGGTTTTGAGTCCGTGGAGTAAGGTCCGGTTGGTCACCTCGACTTCGTCGTTGGACTGTGGGTGCCCGACTGAAGTCAGTCGGTGCGTGATGTGAAACCTTGCGCAGAAGTCTCTGAAGTTTTGATTGTCGAATTGTCGCCTATTGTCGGTGATGATAGTATGCGGCAACCCGAACCTGAAGATGATGGATTTTTGGACAAAGTCCTCCATCTTCCGCTCGGTAATCTGCGCCAAGGGTTCGGCCTCCACCCATTTGGTGAAGTAGTCGATGGCGACAACTATGAACTTTTTTTGACCCGACGCCGGAGGAAAAGGATCGAGAATGTTGACCCCCCACTAGGCGAAGGGCCATGGAGCGACGATGGGAGCGATTTGGCTGGCCGGTTGGTGCTGCACGTTGGCATACTTCTGACAGGGTTCGCACCTCCGGACCAAGTCAGCTGCGTCCTTCCTCATGGTGGGCCAGTAGTAACCCTGTCGCAGGATTTTGTAGGCCAGAGACTTGCCCCCCAAGTGATTCCCGCAGATCCCTTCGTGCACTTCTCGGAGAGCATAGTCTGCGTCGGTCGGTCCCAAGCACCTAAGCAATGGAAGGGAGAACGACCTTTTGTAGAGTCGGCCACCCATGATTACATATTGGGAGGCCGACCATCGGAGCCGTCTGGCCTCCGCGGGATCCTCGGGGCTGATTCCGTCGGTCAAATACTGAATGATCGGGTCCATCCAGCTTGGTTCGGGCGCCAGCTGCTGTATTTCTTCGACTCGGTCGATACTCGACTGCTCGAGGTTCTTCACGAACGTCCGACCCAAAGAGTCGAAGGCCGAAGTCGCCAGTCTGGAGAGTGCATCGGCACGGGCGTTCTCTGACCTAGGGATGTGGGAAATTTTGAAATACCTGAGGCGCGCTACGAGGTCCTTCACTTTCTGAAGATATTTAACCATGGTCGGATCTCGTGCCTTGAATTCGCCTTTGACCTGCCCCACGATCAGCTGAGAATCGGAGAATGCCCGGAGGCTGTCGACGCCCAGCTCCCTTGCCATCCTCAAGCCGGCGAGGAGCCCTTCGTACTCGGCTTGGTTATTGAAGGCTTTGAAATCGAATCGGAGGGCGTACTCGGTGACTACCCCATCCGAATTTGTGAGCAGGAACCCTGCCCCGCTCCCCTGAGCGTTTGAAGCTCCGTCGATGTGCAGTACCCAGGAGGAGATCGGGCCTGGCTCGAAGACCGCGTCTCGTCCCGGGTCCGCAGCTCCCGACCCTTGGTCGGTGGTCGGGCATTCGGCGATGAAGTCGGCCAGGACCTGAGCCTTCAGGGCAGGCCGCGGTCGGTACTGAATGTCGAACTCGCTGAGCTTCATCGCCCACTTTGCCAGTCGTCCCGATGTGTCCGGTCGGCGCAATATCGTCCTCAGGGGCTGGTTGGTGAGAACCACTATGGCATGAGCCTGGAAGTATGGACGGAGTCATTGTGCGGAGACGGTCAGGGTGAAAATCATCTTTTCCGTCTCCGAATATCGGGCTTCGGCGCCGTGGAGTACCTTGCTGGTATAGTAGATAGGCTGATGGGTTCGGCTCTCGTTTTCTCGGACGAGCACCGAACTGACCGCCTCAGAGGATGTGGCCAAATAGAGATACAAGGTCTCCCCGACCTGCGGCTGCACGAGCAACGGTGGGGAAGCCAAGTACTTCTTCAGATCTTCAAAGGCCCGTTGGCACTCAAACGACCAAGAAAAACCGTTTGCCTGCCGCAAAGTTTTGAAAAACGGGAGGCACCTTTCAGCTGATCGAGAAATGAACCGACTGAGAGCGACGATTTTTTCGTTCAGCTGTTGGACCTCCTTCTTGGTGTTCGGATGACGCATGTCGATGATCGCCTTTATTTTCTCAGGGTTTGCCTCGATCCCTCTCTGAGAAATGAGGAATCCGAGGAACTTTCCCGAGGTTACCCCAAAAGCGCACTTGGTTGGATTGAGCTTCATTCGATGTCGTCGTAGAGTGTGGAAGGTCTCCTCGAGATCCCAAACATGATCCGGGATCTGCGCACTTTTCACCAGTATGTCGTCCACGTATACCTCCATGTTGCGTCCGATCTGGTCTTTAAAGACCTTATTGACAAGTCGCTGGTAGGTGGCACCGGCGTTCTTCAGCCCGAAGGGCATCACCCGATAACAGTAGAGGCCCTTGGGGGTCACGAAGGCAGTGTGTTCCTCATCTTCAGGCGCCATCCGGATCTGGTTGTATCCGGCGAAGGCGTCCATGAAGCTGAGCAGTCGAAATCCGGACGTCGCGTCCACCAGCTGGTCGATCTTTGGAAGTGGAAAGCTATCTTTTGGGCAGGCTCGGTTCAGGTCGGTATAGTCGATGCAAATCCTCCACTTCCTGTTGGCTTTTATGACCATAACAACATTGGCGAGCCAATCGGGATACGTGGATTCTCGGATGAAGCCCGCTTCGAGCAGCTTGTCCACTTCTTCGTCGATGGCCCTCTGTCTCTCTGGAGCGAAGGACCTTTTCTTCTGCCTCACCGGCCTCACCGTCGGATCGATGTTGAGTCGGTGGGTTATTGTCTCCGGGGGGATGCCCGACATATCTGCTGCCGACCAAGCAAATATGTCGGCATTGGCCATCAGCAGCTCCGTCAATCATCGTCGTTCGGGGTCGGGCAGTTGAGACCCGACCCATACCTTCCGGTCAGAATTTTCCGCTATCGAGATTGACACGAGCTGCTCGGCCGGCGAACCCCGTTCTTCCTTCTCCCATTGGTCCAGCTTGTCGATCGTCAGGGAGCCCCTCAACTCGTCGCTTTGAGCGGAGATCTGGAGGCATCGGCGAGCGAGCTGTTGGTCTTCGCGCATCTCCCCGACCCCGTTCCTGGTCGGGAACCGAACGAGGAGATGGTAGGTCGAGACAATCGCCTTGAGGACGTTTAGTCCGGGTCGTCCAAGTATGGCGTTGTAGGCCGAAGGCACTTGGACGACCGCAAAAGTTAAGGAGACCGTGCTTTGTCGTGGTTCGGTGCCGGCCGTCACAGGCAGGGTAATTTCTCCTTCCGTTGCGACAGCATCTCCGGCAAAGCCGATCAAGGGCATAGAGACCCTCTTAAGTCGGTCGGTTGATAGTTGCATCCGGGAGAAGGTCGAGTAAAACAAAATATTTGTCGAACTTTCATTATCTACAAAAATTCTTTTTACATCATAGTTTGCTATTGTTGCCGAAACAACAACAGCGTCGTCGTGGGGAGTTTGGATGCCCCGAACGTCTTCCTCTGTAAAAGTGATCAGGTCATCCGGGCACAGCTTTTTCGTTGGCTCCCCTCCCGCAGATGTCCCCGGGCCCAGTCGCTTGGAGATCATATTGATGACCCCGGCCGTCGGCTGATTAGTCGTCGCTTCTTCGGTCGGCTGGGGTCGTCGGTCGGCAACTGGTTGGGTCGGCGGGTTCTTCCAAAATTTACCGAGATACCCCCGGCGGATGAGGGCTTCGATCTCATCCTTAAGCTGGATGCATTGCTCGGTGTTGTGGCCGTGGCCTCAATGGAATCGGCAGTACTTCCGACGGTCAAGGCCTTTTGCCTTCAGAGGCGGAGGCCGTCGCAGGTATTCTTTCCCCTCAATCTCCATTAGAATCTGCGCACGGGGGGCAGAGAGAGGAGTGTAGGAATCATACCTGGAGCGTGTCGGCCTTGGAGTCTGCCGTTGGGGCGACTTTTGGTTCTGTCGCGGTGTCGAGACCCGACTATCGATCGGGGGCCTGTTGGATACAGCGGGTTCCCGACCCTTCCTCCGCTTCTCCTTCGGGCCTCTGGGTTTGGCCAAGCGTCGGTCGGAAGCTCCTTCATCCGCGCGCATGTACTTGTATGCGCGCTCCAACAGCTCGGCGTACGTCCGGGGGAGGGTCTTGTCCAGGGAGTAGGTAAATCGGGACGTCCTCAGCCCCCGTTTCATGGTTGAGATAGCTATGTCTTCGTTGAGGTCCCGGACCTCAAGCGTGGCCGTATTGAATCGCGCCACGAAGTGTCGGAGCGTCTCATTTTCTCCCTGTTTGAGGGAGAAAAGGCTGTCCGACGTTCGCGGCGACTTCCGGCTGGTGCTGAAGTGAGCCACGAAAGAGTGCTCGAGCTGCCCGAAGGAGTGGATACTTCTCGATCGAAGATCGGAGTATCAGACCCTGGCAGCCTTGTGGAGTGTGGCGGGGAAGCCGATGCAAAAGAGAGCGTCGGTCGTCCCCTGAATCATCATGAGAGCTTTGTAGCTCTCGAGGTGGTCGATTGGGTCGGTGGAGCCGTCGTATGGCTCCACGTGCGGCATCTTGAACCGACTGGGGATCGGTTTGTCGAGAACGAGTCGGGAGAGAGGTTGGGCGGTCTGGAAGTCGACGTCGTTTGAAGACTTCTGGCCGTCCACCTGCAACTGTGCAAGCCGACGGTCGATTTTCTCGAACCTGCGTTCGTAGTCGTCCGCCCGTCGGTGCTGGGAGACCCCAGGAGTGGAGTCTCCGGAAGATTTCGAGAGGGAGGCGGACGGCGTTCGCGGTCGCTTCTCCTTCCTCGCCCGTTCCAGCAGGGAAGGAGAGAGCTGCTGGGATTGTCGGGCATCGCGCCGTGGCCGTCCCTCCTCCTCTCCGTGGGAGCGCTGTTGCGGGCGCTCGCGCGGAGACGACGGGGATCGGCGCGGGCGTCGGCGGCTGCTCCTGGAGGGCATCGGACGGGCCGCCGGTTGTTGCTGGAGGTTCTTGACCGCGTCCGTCAGTACGGTCATCTGCCGTACGATGGCCGCGATCTGCACCTCCGTGGTCACCGCGAGGTGTGGAGAGCTGGGCTCCGCTGCTGAGGGTGGCGGGGAGGCCTCTTCCCGACGGGAAGAGCGTCTCGCCGATCCGGTGACCCTCGATCTTTGGGCTCTTGTCTTTGTCATTAATATCTTCTGCTTGGGAAGGCTTGGTGCCATGTCAGCCCCTTCCTGGCGCGCCAATCTGTTGCGGCCAATCCCCTCGTCGCCTGATCGCCGGGAACGAGCGCCTGCAAAAAAGGAAGTCCACACTGACCGGAGGCGGCTCCGGCAGGGACCCTCCGACGGTCAAGTCAGAGAGATGACTGGGCAGCAGTGAAATGAAGACAGAGAGCTCAAACGAGAGAGAGAAAGAGAGGGAGCAAGCCTGTGGTTTCGAAGTCGAACCCCCCTGCACTGTTGCCTTCCCCGATTTATATAGTGGAGCGTGGTATGACGCCGTCATTAATGGCGCGGACAATTGAGGAATTGTCAACTCACTGTAGACTGTCAGAGTCGCCGTAAAAGTGTCACATCGCCGTGGGGCTGTCAAATCACTAGGGTTGACAATGCCCCTAGGCGGCAGTGCCGCATGCCGTTGTCAGGGCTGACAGTTTGTGGCAGTCGTACGGCGATTGAAAGAGTCGACCGATCCTAGGTCGGTGGCCAGCTGTGTGGCGTCGGATGGAGGTTGGGGTTCCTCCGAAGGCCAGCCGGGCGTGTTGCGAGAGTCGGCCATCAGACTTCCAGGTTCAGTCGGTCGGGAGAATGGAAAAAGTATGCCCGACCGACACATCCTCAGTCGGTTAAGGGCCGCTAATTGGCCGGTGATGGCGTTCGGTCGGTCGGTCGGTCGGACGGTCGGACGGTCGGTCGATCGGTCGGCCGTCGGTCCGATTATAAGTCGGTACGGGCGGGGTCGGTCGGTATTCCCTAACAATCATATCTAGCAGGGAAGTCTCTATGTCTGGAAAGACTTATTTTGTACATTCTAGGAAATACGCACGGATCACATGATGCCATATTTAGAAGCATATGTCCTCTTATTCATTGGCCGGTTCACCCACATTGTGCTTATTTTATCATCTTATTCCGTTGTTATATTAGTTTCTTGCCTGAATGAATTCGGATTGTATCCTTTGCATAAAAGAATGGTTGGTATTCTTTCTCAACATTAACTATTAGATCACATCTTGCAAAGATTGCAAAGCACTCCAAACAAATCCATCTATTTATATGGATCTTAAAGTAGCTACTGCATGATTCAATGGTGAAGCTGAATAAGAGAAGATGGATCTTTCTTTTGTATGGAAAATCTAACTGTTACTGGCCTCGAATGGAGCACATTATTGTTGTTGTTGGTATTTTTTTTCTTTTTTTCAGTATATAAACTAAGGCCCTTGCAAATGAATGAGACACCTAAGTAGGAGGCATCAATCATATTTAATTTAATTTTTTTTTTTTTTTTAAGGGTCTTCTCTCTTCATTGTTCGCGTACAAGGTTCATAGATGGTCTAAGATGGACATTGGATTTGATCAGCTTGAGGTCCCAATCAATGATGCGGCTGGAATTATTGGCTCTTTCTAGCAGAGTCTGGGTCAGGTTTGGCAAGGCCGAGACTCTTGGATCTGGCTACAAATTAGACCTGATCATGATGCTTGGATAATGACATTATTGCTGCTACCCCACTCATCCAAATCATAAGCATGCTATGAAAACAGCCAGAAGTAAGTAATGCTTAGAATGGATTGCATCTTTATACCCATAATGGGATATTAGATTCGCATTCGGATTATGGTTAACATGTTTGTGGACCAGATTCAGACCATATCTTTCGTGCAAAAGAATGATGAATCTTCATTCACGACATCGGATCGCATCCGCATAGGTCTCAAAGTACTCCGAACTCTTCACCATCTGCATAGATCTCGAGGCGACTATTGTGCCATCCAACCGTAGATTCATGTCAAGGAAGGTAAATCCTTCTTACTTCTGAATATTCCTGCTAAAATGAAACATCCAAGAGGAATCTCAAAGATCAGCATGCATCTAATCCAATGTTACAAAAACAACAACAAAGAATCCATTATGTTGCAGAAGTAACCAAGTTTCCACTAAGCTTTCCATTTGCGAGTCTTTATGTATCATGTATGTACCTTTCATGATCTGAAACATGTGGCCTCGCATGTGGTCTTACCATGATTGGTCCACATAAGGAGAAACATCTGGTCCAAACAAGAAACATCATGCAACCCAACATATATCTCGAAGCTCAACATGGATCATATGAAATCTTGGAGCAGACAGACACAATCTAGTTTCTATAAGATTTTGTGAAAGCAAATCCGGATCTTCTATGACCTGAAACATGTGGCCTTACGATGATTGGTCCACGTGATGACGAGGAGCATGTGGTCCAAACAGGAGCTAATCAATAATTTCACCACCTAACATGAGGATTGGTGTAATTTTATAGTGTAGTCACTATTTGGACCAGTCACGATGTGCCACACTGAAAGCCACAGAATTTAAGACTCTTTCTCTTCTCAGTGCATGTTCAATTGAAGAGAGTTGGACTCTGGAATGAAAACAAAAATAAATAATTTTAAAATATTTGATTATATAGGAAAATAGGAATGTCCCAAAACACCTAAGTCCAATCCTGACTATTATCAAATATTAAAATTTTATTTTAATTTTTAATTTCGATCGTGAATCAAATATGCTGAGAAATATGATAATTTCGATTCCTGCATCAAATTATTTGGATTTTGATTTTAATTTTTAATTTTGGGTCACCCTTGCATTTTACTTTTAGTAGGTGGGCATGGGTGAAGCATGACTAAAACAAATCATTGTAGTGCAACGTATCGTGAGGTCTAATCATGTCGATTTGGAAGGAAGCTCCGAAATAAATAGAAATCTTAATGCCCGAAGTCAGTTCATGGCAGTGACATCTTTACCCAAAAGCAAAGTTGTAGGGACATACATTAGTCTATAGAGGAAAAAGTTGCTTGCCACATTGAGATTGAAAAGGTACGCGAAGTGAGAGAATCAGTTATAATTGCCATAATATGTTCACAACAATATATAGTGTAGCTATCAAAGAAAATATCAACCATACTTAGATTGGTGCCGCAACAATGATAAATATGCTTAACAGGGATAATATGTTTTTCCTAATAATCTGAGAAGCTTTTGAGGTTGGCTGGTAGAAGATCCCTTTCATGGTTATTATTGGCAAATCAAGCTTTGTTACAAGTTATTTGCATAAATGGCTAAATTATTCTCCATTAGTTAAATTGACAGCAAATATTTAGGGCTTTATGAGTTCTATAATTTACTTTTGAATTTTTCATTGAGAACTTAAAAATTAAAAATTAATTAATCTGTATCTTGTTATTGCCAGCAGTAGTATCGCTATTGGTTATTATTGTTGCCTAATGCTTTTTTTTTAACGTAACAGATTGGGTAGCTTTCTTCTTTGCCAAGCACTCTGAATGGATAAGAAGACTGCT
Organism: Elaeis guineensis; assembly: GCF_000442705.2. Classification (NCBI taxonomy): domain Eukaryota; kingdom Viridiplantae; phylum Streptophyta; class Magnoliopsida; order Arecales; family Arecaceae; genus Elaeis; species Elaeis guineensis. Next base: position 114,896,441 of record NC_025993.2, read on the forward strand.
TCTACTTTATTTTTAGATATTTTATATTTTGATTTTTTTGGACGTGTTCATACTAGATTGACATGAGTTATGCATCTCATAAAAAATAAAATAAAATTTAAAAAAATATTAATGAACAAATACTTATTTTTTAAACTCAGCACTTTCATATCTACTAATATCTAAATTCTTTCAAACTTTTGGTAGATTCTTTACCAAATTTCAAATATTTTCTCCGAGGACATGTTGTTCCCAAATGCCAAACTTGTGACCGTTCTCTTTAAAAGTCTAGCTAATTTAAATTCCAGAAGAATTGCATGAATGTATGCTTTTGAACGGTTGGGATCCATCAATGATGCTTAAGTGGTGAAAAACAATTTACTACATGATTCAAAAGACTTTCTAAGTAGTGTTTTGCTCATGTGTCATACATCACATTCTACATGGTCACCAAGTGTCATGCAAGCAAAATCACCTGAAACAGTGTTAAATTGCTGTGGGATTAAAATATGGTGATGCAGACAGACATAAAATCACATGTAAAAGGACTGCTCCATTACATCTAATCATCCATGATTGGTTTTAAAGATATAAAAATCATGAAGTTACTCATAAATAATGAAAGTTTTCCACTGATACACTACATAAAATTCCATCCCAACAAATAATGACCTCTCAATTATTTATGAGAGTAACCTCATGTTGAAGGTGAGAGATCATTAGTGACACAATGCATTTAGCAACACTCAATCATAACCAAGGTACTTTAAATATATAGATCAAATACCAAAAGATAAGAACAAGAAAAGATGACAAACAACTCAAGATGAGTATCTTGCCAATTATTTATTTATAGTTTGTCGATCAATAAACCCATGATTTATGGCTGATATGCTAAACTTCTCTTGTTTTTCTTCCTATAAGATTGAAAAAGAGTAAAGAGAAGCGAATTCGATGAAGGAGAGTGCATGAGCATAAGGTGAGCATTACAACATCATATGCAGAAATGGAATAACCTAAGCACTATTATGTGACAGATTTCGATCATATTTAGAGAGAAACAAAAAGCAAGCAAAAAATATTTAGGAGCTAGCTGCCACAAGATCACAAAACCCATCACAGTTTTGATTGTTTTAAAAACTTTTTTTTGGACTTTTAGTAATGCATGTAGTGAAAGCTAATTATGATGATCCTATTATAAGATTTTGCAGCTGAAATGCGCCGGGGAGAATAATGACGGCTGAGCCACAGGTAGAACTTACAAACTGCAAGCTATCCAAAACCAATCTAGCTATTGTTACATTCGAACTCTGCACTCGAGCCGGGCTGTGCCCAAAGGTTAAGCATATTCACTTTTGCCTGGGCCCAATTCTGCCCGGCCCATAGGCCCACCTCCCAGCCTAACCTCTAGGCCCAAGCTGGCTCTTACTCAAGCTTGGGATAAAAAAATCTAAAAATTTTAAAATAGTTTTAAAAAACTAATTATGAATATTTAAATATTTGTTAATAATCTACCTATGTCTATTATCCTATTGAGTTTACATATTAACAATAATTGTCAACCAAGTCCACAACTATATCAAACGTAAGCACATAAAACAAGAAAAAGAATTTTTGAAATGGGCCAGGCTCGAACTGGGCTCTATTCTCTAAGTCAGAGGCTGGCCCGTTTACTATGGCCCTATTTGGATGCAATAGAATTTAGGCCTATCTTATAGGATTTAACAATCCTATGGATAAAAATTCTGTACATATTAGAAATGAGAGTTTAGATGATTCATACTGAGGATGGCTATCCCATGGGAACATGGGCTCTAATCTTTAAGTCTGTCTCTGGCCCGTTTATTAAGGCCCTATTTGGATGCAATCAGAGTTATTATGGGATCCAACAATCCTAAGGATAAAAATTCAGGAATAAGTGTTTGAACGATTAATCTTGAGGGTGGCTATCCTATAGGAATATACTTATCTTATAGGATAAAAATAGAGGGGGTACTATTTTAATCTCATGGTCATTGGGCTCCTCTTCTCAACCTTCACACTTGTAATAGACTTGAGATGGTGTGCTGGGTTCCTTTGCTCTTCATTTCTAGCAACCAATCAAATGCTATGCTCACTCGTTGGTCTAGTCCTCTTCCTCCATGGGCACCCATCCTCTTCTCTCCTCCTCCACCTCCTCTCCTGTTGCCAACGTACTTGCCCTCTCCCTCCCTCTTTTCTTTGACTCCATTGTTGTTACTGACACCAACGGTTGCACTATCCTAACCCTTGCCATTGAGGCCTTCAACCGCTTCCCTTACTTCTCCTGCCCTTAGACCAATCCTATCTACAACACCCTCTTCTCCATCCTCTACCATGCTAGCAACTTCCACAATGTTTGCATCCTTCTTTGTCGCAAGAACATCCCCCCCCCCCCCATCATGGAGGTTTTCAAGCTATTGTACAGTGCAAATGATGACAGGCATGGGCCCTCTGGCTAAAGATGGGGAAGAGAGGATCCAAACATAGAATCGAGTATGAGATTTTTCTTTCAATAGAATTTTCCATATAATCTTATACAAAAACCTAAGTCCTATCATGAAGTATATCCTAATGTTATAAACCCTAAGTACCTAAACAGATCCTAAATGGGTCTATTTTTTCGGCCTGGCCCAGTAGCCCAAAGCTTGTGGTCCGAGAATGCCTCAAGGGCTCCAGACTCGAGCATGAACAAGTGCAGTAGTGAATGTCAAAGCAAAATCATCGTGTCCTATCATATCATTCATAGGGTTGAAATCCGATCATATCCATATCTATATTTATTTTATCTGATGAATATAAATACGGATATGAATATTATTCGAATATAAAAATTTATATCTATATTTATTTTAAATGGATATAGATACAATTCGAATTCTAGAAGTATAGATATAATTTAAATAATTAGATTTTATAACTATAGAATCAAAAATATTACTAGATAGATGATAAATTAAATTAATAATATATTTATATGATTGTATGTTTTTCTTAAAAATTAACGCGTATTGTATAAAGTTATATAAAATTATATATAAATTCGAATATTTAAATTAAAAATTTATATCCATATTTATTTTTTTAATAAATATAAATATAAATATAAATATTAATCAAATATTTAAATTTTTATTTATTTTTAAATTAATTTAAATATAAAAATAAATTTGAACAAATAATAATCATATCGTTTTAACCCCTGACCGCTAGCCCCACAAAACAAAATGCCGGAGTGATCTGACCCACTCCACGGCCCCAAAACTTGGGTCCTTCCGCCGAGCCGCCTCCCTCCCTCCCTCCCTTCCTCACTCTTCGGAGATTCCAAAGTCTCCCACCTCCCACCTACCCTCTTGTATACTCTGTTCTGTCTTCGCTGGCGACCCTCCGAACCTACCATTCCAAGCTCTCCTCCTTCCTCCTCCTCCGCCTCTCCCGATCTCCTCCCATGGCTGCCTCCATCGCCTTCAACCCCCCCGTCATCCCGGGGAGATCCGCCGCCCCAAGGAGGATCGCACCATTCCAGACCATCTCCGCCGCCCCTGGCCTCGCTGCCCGGTCCATTCGCCTCAATTCCAGTCTCGTTTCGGACGGCCCCCCTGCCTTCTCCGGTAACCGTTTCTCTCTTTTTCGCACTCGTGTTTGATTAATTTCGGCCGTGTGATTGAGGTTTTGGTTCGAAATCGGCTTTTAAAAAGTCCCATTTCTGGGTAGTGGGCTTGCTGAGAAGAACTCGGTTTTGGGAGAATTCAACTCATAGTGAGAAGAGCGATGGAAAAAGTTCCTGTTTTGATGCATGGGTCTGGTAAATCTTCAGAATTGGGAAGAGTTGATTCTTTCTTTCATGCTTGTTGTTTCAGTGGGTTGATCGGTTAAGCCCATTCTTATATTTAGTTTGTGTTCTTGTCTGATAGATTATTCAAGTTTAATAAGTATGAATTCTTGATTTGTGAATTGGAGCATAATATGTAACTTTTTTGCTCTGTTTCATTTCAAAAATTCATGATAGATTATTGGATATATGAAAACCCGGGAAATGTTTGGGTTGGGGTATGTGTGAATGTGTGTCTTTGCCTGGAAATTAAGTTTGTATGATTGTGAGATCATTTGTGATCCTGTGTTTCTTTTTTAGTTGTTCTGCGTGGTGTAGTTTTCTGTTATGACTTTCTGGCCAGTTCCATTTGTCACTGAGAAGTTCCTGTAAGCTCAGAAGTGGGCCTGAAAGACATAAATCCTCTTGCTTCTTCATCTTCTATATAAGGTGACTGCTTGAATTCTTTAAATGGTGGGGACAGTACCTCTCAACTCTAATCCTTGGATATGTAAATATGGCTGTCCACGTAAAGGCTTTCACTTTAAAGGGAAATTTGAAGTTCATCTCAGCTGATATCCCAAAAGTTGTAATTTTAGTTCATTCTTTTTCAAGGGGTGAGCTGGATATTTATGTGGAAAGCGCAGGACATCAACAGTAGGTCGAGGCTTAAGTGAATCAAAGACAAAGATATAGAGAAAATAAGGGTCCCCAGTGATGATTTTTTGCTCCCAAATAGAAAAATGAAACTCTTTCTTTTCTTGACTGCATAATCAAGAAGCTGGAGATTAAGCTATGGTCAAGTTTATACTGAAATTCTGGGCAATCAACTGTTTTATGGCTCTTATCATTCATTTCATGGTCGCCTGAAAATTCGGCTGTGTTGGCTAGTGTGAATGAGAGCATACATACTGGAGTTATTGCCTTTATTGATATTTCATGTTAGTTGCTTTGATTGTCTTCTCGTGGACACTATTAGAAAGACATTAGCAATTCCAATTTAGCATTGTTTGTGTTCTTATAGTAGCTTAGAACTAGATTGTTCTTATTCAACAATCTGGAAGTGTTTGTGATCCCCTTTGAGTGAAAATTTTGATGTGATATGGCTCTCTTCTGGTTAACAAGGAGAATTCCGGTTATATAGGAGCTTGCAACCGTTAAGCTTCTTATATCATGTATATCGGCAACTTTTATTGTAAGATCTTTTGTATATTATAATTTCTATGATTAATGAAGTGCAGGATCATATTTAAAGTTTAAACATCATAAAATATCCAAGTTTCATTATGTTCTACCCTTTTAGTTACTCTTAATCAATAGTTTAATTGAGTGTGAGCCTTGGTGCAACGATAAGTTGCTCCATCATGATCTGGAGGTCATAGGTTCAGAACACGAAAACTGCCTCTTCGCATGCAAGGTTAAGGCTGCATACAACTGACTTCCTCAGACCCTGCAATAGCAAAAACCTCGTGCATTGGGCCAATCTTTTTTTTAATCAATAGTTTAGTTCTAAATATACTTTTCCTATGACATTAACCTAAACATGCTAATAATTATGTCCTATTCACTAATGGCCCAAACAGGTGTAAGAACTCAGGTTGCAGCCGTTGAACCAGTAAGCATTGAAGAGGCTCAAAAAGTGGAAACTCCTGTTGCTGTCGTTACTGGAGCTTCTAGAGGAATTGGAAAAGCAATAGCATTGGCCTTCGGCAAAGCTGGTTGCAAGGTCAGGAGGTTTATATCACATTTTGATTCTCTTACTATAATTAAGATGAAGCATCTGGCATGTGGAATCTCAGCATTATACAAAAATGTGAATGATGTATGAGCAGGAAATAGGGATTCTTCTTGTAGGGGTTGCTTAGGGCTTTAATTAACTTTTTCTAACAGTTCTTGGGTTTTTTTTGGTTAAGTTACAAGAAAACTTTATGCTCTCTCTCTCTCTCTCTCTCTCTCTCAAAGTTACAAGAAAACTTTAAGTTATAAGAAGACTTCTTGTCAAGCTGCATTTGTTTTGCCAATTTTGCCTGAGCTGAAGTTTTTTAAATTCTATTCAGGTCCTTGTAAATTATGCCAGGTCAGCAAAGGAAGCTGAAGAAGTCTCCAAAGAAGTAAGCCTAACTGTCTCCTTATATACTTGTGAAAGTATCTTATCTACTTTTTATCTAATACTGCAAGTAATTTATCTACTTTTCTTGTTACCATTCGTATCTGCTGCAATTGCTTTCTTATAATTAGAATGAACTTATGAAATGTTTAAGAAGCCTTGAGATTAGTTGCTTGTGTTGGATAAGTTATCATGGATTGAATTTATTCTTATTTTTCCTTGAAGGTATTGTTGCTTTGTATCATGCAATTTTCATGCATGCTAAATCTGTAGTTGCATCAGCTGCACAGGTAACATGATAAACTGTGTTACCACAGCCACCATCACCTTTCTGTTTTTCTCTTGCAGTGGTTGGACAGTATCTGTAAAAACTATTTAAACATGTCTGACCAATGAAAGCTGGTCAAACATTCTAATCATTGGATTCCTCATTCACCCTTTATTGAGAACCAATATGTACATATGGTTTTGTTGCTTAATTATTTAATTGAGATAACCTTTGTTGGCTTATTGATGATATGACTTGCCATTGCAAATTAATCCATTCAACATCATCCAAGTTGTCCCATTTAATAATTTGAAAGACTTTGCTTTGAGGAGATAGCAGCCTCTAATTTGAATTTTCATTCATCTGTCTCATGATTTACAATCCTTATGCCAGAAATTATGTCAAACCTGTACATTTTCTAGAGAACTGCCATAATATAGGCCTGCAAGGGCCACATGGCAAATATCTTTCTGGAAACTAATATGCTATATTTAACATCTTGTCCATGATATGCTACAATTTCAAGGAGGGAGTTTTTTTTTGGAAGTTTTTGTCACTGTGCCAAACTTATACAACATACTTTCCTGCTGCAAGATGCTCTTCATACTCAGTAACATACACAAAGATATGTCTAGAGTATCTTGCAGTTGCCAATAAAAAATTGAAATGCAGGACTTCTTTTTTTCTTTTGGAAAAGTTAGACTAACTCTACCAAAAAAAAAAAAAGCTAACAATATCCCTATTACAAGTATTGCTAATTTTTTGTGGCTAAGCCCAAAATAATGAATTGCTGCATTTTGAGAACTATATTCTGGTACATGCAGTGCTAGAGGACAGTTCTGTGGGCCGTGTGTATCCATATGTTTGGAACTTCTCAGAATTTATATGTGATTAATAACAATGAGATTTTATTAATAAACGCAAACTATCTAGGATGTTGCATGTAAAAATTCTTTTAGCTCATCAAAATTAGTTAAAACTCTAGATGCAAATGTTTTTTCTTATTGGTAAAATCACCGATATTTTTTTTTTTGAATTTTTGTTTTTTAACGTGGTAGATCATTCATAATCACAAGGGATAAATATCCAGAGGCAACATTAAGGTTGTCTTTATCTTTATATTTTAATGGAAATGTTGTTATTATTTAGAAAAATGTGTTTCATTCTTGGTGTTATTAGAATGTAGATAAAAAGATGACTTTTTATACTCTATCTAGAATGATACAGCAATCATTTTTTTTTTGAACTCATATATATATATATATATATATATATATATATATATTTGAACACTTAAAATTGGTACAAATGGTTCTTATTGCTCGAGATCTTGGATTTACACTAATAGATCTGTCAAACTTTAAGTCACTTTGTTTTAATTTTGTTTATACTAATTGTTTAAGTTGTCTGCATGTGAAAAGAGGGATAATGAGCCATGATTGACACAGAGGGCACAGCAAGTGCCAGTCCGGCTGCTGTCTGGCGGCACCAATGCTTGAAACCTTGTTGAATACTGACTATGCAGGGTGGCCAACTGTTTAGTTCACAAATATTTTTCTCCTGTTTTGTTTGTTATGTTCTCATCTCTTTGGGGGTTCTGCTCATTATTTGTTGTCAGATACAGAACATTAGATCATGAAGTTTCATGTCTATCTCAACTGCAGATTGAGGCATCTGGTGGTCAAGCCATTACATTTGGGGGAGATGTTTCAAAAGAGGCTGATGCCGAATCTATGATCAAAACAGTGAGTCAGATATACCACATGCATTTAGGAGTTGTTTGATATCATTTTGTTTTTTCTAAGCTAGTGCGGCTCATGTGATGTTTCTAGGCAGTGGATGCATGGGGAACAGTTGACATATTGGTAAACAATGCAGGTCATTTGGATTTCACGTCTCTGTACTTGCTACTGTCACCTTTTTCTTCTTATAAGCCAAACTATTGATGCTTTCAGGAATTACACGAGACACATTATTGATGAGGATGAAGAAACCACAGTGGCAAGAAGTAATTGACCTGAATTTAACTGGTGTCTTTCTTTGTACACAGGTATCACTCTCATACTTAGCATTTCTTTCTCACAATTGTTAGCTCATGAATCAGTTTATTCACCATAAATGCAATATATTCTTTTCTCAGGCTGCAGCCAAACTAATGATGAAGAAGAAAAAGGTAACTCAAAGTCCACATTCTATTTTTGTTTCATTTAGAGTTACTTGCCAGCCTTTTTTGGAATTTGTGACTTAGGGAGAGTAGCACTTTAAGTGGCCTGACAACTCTTGTGTTTGTGCCTTACATTACTCTTATTGACATGTGGCTGACAATCTGAAGAAATCATGACCAATGATAACTATGTTGTCGACATGGTTCTGTTGATTTACTCCCAGAAGCATATTGTACATGGAAAAACTAGAAAAGTAAAATTTTGAGAGTGATGGGTAAAAGTGGTCAGAATGGATAGCAAAAGAAAGATGCATGAGAAAGATAATTTTTTGCTAGAGAATAGTCTCCTAGGTATTCAATTAATTCCACTGTGCAGTATCAAGAAAAATTATTTATTTTATGTGGATCCAAGATAGAAGATATTTTTGCACAAGCCGCATTATTTGTGTTACTCTTATGTGCACTACGTCATACTATGGCATAACCGATAAAATTAGCATGTTACTGAAAAAGTAATAGTTTAGATGTGCTAACAGGTACTTTCAACTTATTGTGTTTTCGAATATGTAAGTCAGAACATCAGGGTAAACACATTTTATCTAAAAATCAGCTAAAACCACCATTTATAACATATCATCACGTGTGTGGAGACTATTCAACTACTGAAGGCATTGCTTATTAAAAACTAGAAATCAGCCATATACATACTGCATATATTGTGATGACATCTTCTACTTATGTATGAAGACATAAGAAAAAAACCTTAAGCATTATCTATTTTATTTACCTTCATATCCATATTTTTTTTAAAAAAAAATGAAGTATCATTACTGCTTCATAAATTCTACATATACTGTGATGTCATCTTCTCCTTATGTATGTGAGAAGACATAAGAAACATTACATGAAATGTATTCCCTTTTCCAGCATTATGTATTTTTTTTACCTTTGTATCCGTAATTTAAAAAAAAAAAAAAAAATGAAATTTCCTTACCACTTCAAGAATCGAAAGCATGCATATCAGCAATCTCAGCCAGTCACCGCTTCAACCTAGGTTGGATAGCTTGTTATTTGGTGGTACAACTCTTCTGAGTTATTATCCTCTTTTTTCTTTCTTAGGTTTCTCTATTTGCACTTTCTTTAAGTCTTTTCTTTGAAATTTCTTTTCCTTTTTAGGTGCACATTCCTATCCTCTACCACATCTTATCTTGCACTTTCTAAACTTATTCTTAACTCCATTGGGACCTAATTTTTAAACTCAACTCTAGAAATTTCCAGAAGATTTTTGTTTTTTTTTTCTTTCCTTCATTAAACCCTATAAATTTGCAACTCCAATTGTACATCCTTAAATCATAGGCAAAATGATATCTCCTATTTAAGTTCTAGGTCAAAATCTAACCTTTGTTGTTTAATGCAAGAGAAGTTTCAAGTTCAAACAGAACATTCCAGCAATATTTACCTTTGTTCTTTGCAGTTCTCAACCCAATCAAACCTTTTCATATCCTTGTCAATGTACCTTCCTATGTTGAATTTGATATCAAAGATCCATATCTTGATTGTCTGGCATCATATGGGTTAAGTTGTGGCAGAAGTTGACTGAGCCTTTTGTACATTTTCCTTGAAAGGCTATCAATCTTTACTTGGAAATTACTTGGAAGATGCAGCAACATGTCCTTGTGTAGACAAATTCCATGATTTGGTACGCCTTGCCAGTCATCATCTTGCCATAATACAGATGCCTACTTTATAAAGTTCATCTTCCATTCTGAACTCATATTCATGTAAAACTCAAAAACTTAATGCCTATAACGATTTTTCGAATTGTCAAAATGAGTCAATCATCCAGTGAAATCAAAAAATATATATTGTAACTCTTCTTCAAATAAATAATTATTCTTTTCATATATATATATATATAGTTTAATCAAAATAATCTTTGTATGGAAACTCTTTGATTAATTTATCAAATACTATTTATCAATATCTGTTAGTGATGTAAGTGCTTTTTCTCTTTTATAGGGTGTAGCATGTGTCGAACTAAGATTTAGTCCTCTGGCTTATAATATATTTCCTATAGATGGATCTAATTCCCTGTATCAAAAGCAGATTTTTTATCTATGTTGTTTTACTTTGTGCCATTTGTAAGGAGAAGCCACTATAAGTAGTTGCAAATGCTGTTCAGTATTTTAAAAAAATGCTGACATGCACAAGACATGTCAGATTCCAAAATCTTTTGGATGGAGCATTTGCAGTCCCTGCAGATTCAAATTTTCAATTCAGCACAAATTGCTATATTTTCATATTTCTTATGCACCCTCCCTCTCAAAACATAAAAGTGGTTATGTTATGTTGTTGCCATCCAGAATCTTGTAGGCTGCATTTTGAAGTCTTCTTTTGGAAGAATCCTAGAAGTAGGGGTATCTGAACTACATTTCTACATGAGGATGCAAGCAAAAAATTTCAGGAGATTATAGGTTATAATTGACTATTGAATAAACAGCATGAATTGAGAACCTTTTTCCTTCCATACTCCAACTCTGGCTGTTTTTTCCCCTTTTATTTGTCTCTTATTCTTTCTCATCTGTCACTCCGTCTTATTCCTCTGTTATCTAAGTCGCTCTCTCTCTCTCTGCGTAAGAAAAGGATAAGTGGTACATCTTGTTTCTGTACTTTTTCAAGCTATACTTTTTTTTTTTTTGTTTTTTTGGGTAAATGCAAGTTATATGTTCAACTCTCTTTTCATATTGAAAAAGGATACTTGGAGACATCTACTAATGTTTCAAGATGCACTTTGTCTTCTCTTTTTCTGGCCATGGATTCCTCAATACCACCTTAACCGTGACTAATTGAAATCCATATTTCCATTTTGGAAGAATTGGCCTGGATAGTTTTATGAGACACTACATTGTGGCAGCTTCTTAACTGCTGCATTATTTGATTGTTCGGACACATGAAATTTGATTTTTATGCCACCAGGTGGCCAATTTTGCAGAAGTCTTTGAAATGTAATCATTCTTCTTTTACTGCTGGATTCTTATGTGTTCATCTTTATGCAGGGAAAGATCATCAATATGACATCTGTTATTGGTCTTACTGGCAACATAGGTCAAGCTAATTATAGCGCTGCAAAGGCAGGGGTGATTGGTTTTACCAAAACTGTCGCAAGGGAATATGCAAGCAGAAATATCAATGTAAGCTTATGCTTCTGTCGAGGTCCAAAAGAATTCTAGCCTAGCTCTTGGAATATGCTATGATTATTAACTACCTTTGCTTTAGGTGAATGCTGTTGCCCCTGGGTTCATTGCATCTGATATGACTGCCAAACTTGGAGCAGACATTGAGACGAAATTCTTGCAGACCATCCCACTAGGTAAGCATGAGCCACCATGTGTCTTTGTCCTGGCTTTCTAGTCAAGTCATTTATATTAATGAGCAAAAACTGTGAAGGTCCTGTAAGATCCTTTGAAAGTTTGATGGCTTGTTTGGATATATCATCTCGTAAAATGTCTAGAGGTAATACTTGAGAATAGGTTGAAATTTCTCCTTGTTTATCTCTCAACTTTAAGACAGACCTAGTACTATGTTCTATGTAACTTTGTCATGTCATCTTGCCAAGACCCTTGAACACAAATTGAGAGTTTGAGACCCTCAGAATGTCGCTTCCTATGTAGCTCCTGATACAGGTACTTCTGTTTAGGCTGCCTCTGCAGACCGAACCTGCACAGCTTCCTCTAGTGGAAGTTATTGTTTCTGCAACTGTATCTTTTCTACTAAGATTTATATTTGGCTTTCCTCTCAGATGATGCAAGATTCTTATTTATTTAAGTGTAAACCTTACAAGATGGGGTAAAGATACTGAAATAGATGAAAATCTTGTTATTTTTTGATACAACTTTTCAGGGAGGTTTGGGCAACCAGAAGAAGTAGCTGGGTTGGTGGAGTTCTTGGCCCTCAATCCTGCTGCCAATTACATAACTGGGCAGGTAAAGTAATTAATTTATATTTCCAATTTAAGTGCTGGTCTGATGATTCTGAGGCTACATTCTTCAACCAAATGAATGACTGTCATTTCCAATCTTAGGTTGCCACATATTTCCTTTACATGAAATTGATTTGCAAGGTGTTGTGCGTAATCCGATACGTCTTCTTTTCGTTAAGTATCGAAAATAATTCTAAATATTATGATGCAGGTTTTTACCATTGATGGTGGATTGGTAATGTAAGCTCGGGTGGCTGTTTCAACATAGTTTTCCTGCGTGCTAAGCCACCACTTGGTAGTTCGGAGCTTTCGGCCTCTGCTTTGGTGATTTTGGACGTGTTGGTGAGGTGCTCTGGCCTCTCTCTGACCAGACTCTTTTTTCCTCGTGTGTTCTGAACCTCCATACGGTAGTTTCAGAGCTTCCCACTCGTTAGGTGAGTTAAAAGTGAGAAGAACAAGAAAATGCAACCGATCTATGTTACGCGGGACAAATTTATATTCATTTTTTTGTGTTTCTTTACCAGATTAGACTAACTTAATGATTAAAAAGGAATTCATTCTATCATGTAAAATCCATGGATGCATGCAAGATGGCAAAGGTCAAATTGGTGCTAAATTCTGATGAAGTACATATATCAGAAATTAGCATTGGAAGTACATATATCGCAGTGGCATGGGGCCTCATGATTTTGCCTTTAAAAGATGCCTCATAGGAGAGAGAGAAGGCTCCATCTCATATAAGTCAGAATTTTTTTTTGATTCAACCAATGTGGGATTAATGATGCTCTCTCTTCTATACCACAACATAGCTCTCTAGTTATAAAAATTCTGGACAAAGTTGCGAGAGATGTGTCACCGTCCGTCAGAGGCATATCAGTCATACGGTGGGCATCAATATTGTGGTCCAGGGCTCATAATTTGGATTCAGATCGATCTCTGTACTCACATATATAAGATATTGTCCATTTTGGTCTCAGACCACTATATCATGGGGACTCACGATTTTGTTCTTCAAAAGATATTTTATGGCAGAGAGAAGGTTTTAGTCTATATAAGCAAGTCTTCTTTGATTTTCAATTAACGTGGGATTAATGATGTCCTCCATTCTATACCACAATAGAAGCATCAATTTTAATATTACTGTATACAAGTTTGTAGGTAACAGGGACATCTCTTGCTTATGGTTGGTTCCCCAGCACCTTATGGCCCAGGCTATATGATCAAAAGTCATCGTCCATGTGTCTGGCATGAGCACGGGCCATCTCCACCACCCACCCGGAGACTCCTTCAGTGGAGGATCAGAGCGACCATAAACCAAACCAAAAGCTTTATTATGATTCTGCAGCACAGCAGTGACATGTTGAAGGGGCAGCGAATCCTTCACTGTTGCAAGATCTCTAATATCCAACCCATCCCACTGCTTGGCAACATGAGGGTGTCCCAACCATCCCCCCCTGGCATGCCCTTCATCCCAGATAAAACCACTCACGAACGAGCTGAGCAGTTAGACTCAGGAATAGAATCATAGGCCCAAGTCATGGTCAACCAATTAGTTGGAAATAGAAGCAAGAACACAGCTCTATCAGACAAAGAAAGGACAACAACGTTCCTGCAAGGGCTTGGTATTATTTCGATCACCGACTTTGACCTATTTGAGACAAGCCTTTTGTTTCCATCTGATGTTCACGTCACTGACCAGGGCATTATGATGATTCCTCCTCCAACGAAGCAATGCCGGCTTTTGTTGAGGTGAGCCTCCAAGATTGGCATCATTCTCCTCTAGCTTCGTAGTCTTATCATCTAAGGAGGTATTCGGTTTGCAATCGGAATCAAAATTAGAATCAGAGTTGGAATGGACTGGTATAGGAATCAGAATGACCATATCTCTAGAAGCATTTGGTTCATTATCGGAATCATAATTAGAAACGAGATTTGAATCCTAAAGAGAGAGTCAGGATTGAGTTTTAGAGGGATTGAACTATTTTCATTCCATTTCGAAATTATAATCGGAATGGAAATCCTTCCAACCAAACTGTTGGAATGGGAGTCATCCGTTCCTATTCCTATTCCAGATCCTAACTCTTTCCAACCTAATACCTCCTAAATGTTTAATTTGACGCTCTAAGCTGTCGAGCTCATCCTTGCTCGATGCGGGAGGATCTGCCTAGTAGGATAAAGCATGTTACTTATCTTGCACATCGACGACCCAGAAACTTGGAGGACACGCACGGCAAAAATCTTTAAACTCGGACAATCAATGTCCAGATAGGTGTATCAGTGTTTGTTGTAAGCATTAATGAAGCATGGTCTAATGTAGTTCGACTCCAGTGCAAAGCATACATCTCTAAGAGGATGGCAATAACAAAAGGCTAATTCAATCTAACATATTAATATTAGGGATTGTGTGGCTGATTGGATGGCATTATTTGTAGACCCGATGATCGGAGTCTTGTTCTTTGATTGTGCTGGTTGTATTTACTTAGTGTTGTGTAATTTTACCATCCAACTCCATGACCAGAGAGTCTTGATTTTTTTGACCATGTTGGTTGTATCTACTCAAGTGCTATGTAATTTTACCATAATAATGGGAAAAAATTATAAACCAATCAACACATGAGTATTAACACAATCATGAGTGTGTCAAGCAGATTTAGAAATGTGGAATGGTTTGCCTCCCTTCTTATACTGTGGTGCCAAAATGTATATATGCAGGAATTTTAATGAAATTATTTTATTTATGAAAATGGGTCAAATGATTCTATTTGCCTAAGTGTTGGTTTGTTTGTTGTGCAAAAATAATTAATCTCAAACTTTGCTAAACAGTTAGCCTTGACCCACAAACAAATGCATGCATTGCGCATTATATTATTTGAGGCAAAGATAACACATGATGACGCATATGAAACGCTGTGCTCTCTACAGTGGCTACTATTTTGATCAGAGAAGTCTAGGGGACTAGGCTTTTTAATTTGTAGCTGAATGCCTCTTCATAGCTAAATTACTAGCACTGGATTTTCTTCATAATTGGATATTTTGAGTATCAATACCATCAAAAAAATTTAAAAATAGTTCTTTGTGCCTTTTCTTTCCTTTTCCAAGTATCATGTGGATTCCATATCTCCCATATACTGTGCTTTCTTTTCTTTCATTTATTGCATGCTTCTCGCATGTTTCGTTCCAATTTTAACAATAGAGATGTGTTTAATTGGAAGAAGTTAGATTTTGGAATGAAAATAAGTGACTTCCGTTATAGCCTTTTGATAGGAAGCAATCTTATTTCTTATTCCGATTCTAAAAAGGAATAAAAATATTTCAATCCCTCTAAAGTTTAATTTTGGCTCTTTTGTAATATTTAAAATTTATTTTTTATTCAATTTTCATTTCACTTATGAACTAAACGTATTAAAGAATACGATCATTCTGATTTCTATTTCAATATATTTTAATTCTAATTTCAGTTACGAATCAAACGGACCTTAGAAGTTTTTATGATTAATTTTTTTTTGAATAATTGAAATACCTCCTGTGACACTCTTGGCTCCATCTATGGTCCTCTCTTCCGCCCCACCCTCCCCCCTCTTTCTCTCTCTGGGTTCTTGTTCCAATGAAGGTTTGCTGAGCGACCTTATTTATTTTTTTTTTTTTTGACTAATCTAACTTTTCTTCTTCTAACTCTCCTATCTTCAGTCTTTTTTAATTTATCTTTTTTGCACTCATCTGCAAATAAAAATATGAGTGAATTATCTGAACCGATTTGGAATAATTATACGATCCTACTCAATATTTCAAATATATATATATATATATATATATATATATATATATATATATATATATATATATATATATATATATATATATATATATATATATATATATATATATATAACCCCTTGATCAAATATAAAAATTTAAAATTTTAAAAATAAAAAATTATCAATATAAAAAATATAAGATATTTTAAGATTTAAATAGATAGACAGTGATGATATTAGTAAGATTATTACTTTATTTAACATAAAGATATTTGTAGGAGGTTAAGTATCATTTGTACAGCAAAAGTTATATGGTAGAATATAGGGGTGTGCAAAGGGTTCGATTAATCGAAAATTGAATCAAATCGTTAATTATTTTGACATTTGGTTCGATTTTTTTTAAAAAAATTTTGGTTTCGGTTTAAAACCAAACTAAAACTTTTTAATTCGTTTGGTCTTCGATATTTAATTTGATAACTTTGGTTAATCGAAAACAAAGTTATCTAATCTCCTTCAATTTAATTTTTATCGGTTCATGGTTGATTGCTTTTACTTTTAACTTCTGTAGTCAATGCTATAATAGTTGTATGACTTATTTAGTTAGTTAGTTTGATTTTTAGCAGCTTTGGCTATGTTTTTTATGATTGTTTGCTCAAAAATCAAGAGCCTATCTGTTGGTTAGTTTGATTTGATTACTGACTTATAATAAATATTATATTGATAGATTACAAAGTGCTTGAGATAATTTTGTTGAATTAATTTTTTTTATAAATTATCTGTTGTTGATTTGAATTTGAATAACAATATTAAGTCCAAATATAATTTTACAATCTAAAAAATGAATAATTAAGAAACTTAATAAGTCCAAATCAAAATCAAAAGATCAGCATAGCGAAGTTGAAAGTCGAATTATCGAATAAAACCAAAACCAAAATAATTTCGGTTTGGTTTATTTGATTTGAGTACTTCGATTCAATTTTTGGTTCTATAAAATACAAATTCAAAAGTTTGATTTTTTCAGAACTTTGATTCTGTTTGAATCAAAAAAAAAAAAAAACCAAAAGTACACCTTAGTAGAATATATAATTCTAAAATATTGGATGGGAATTTATAATTATGTTAGACTTTGAGAGAAGTCATTGTGATCTAGTCTAAAACTAAATATAAGGAATCCCTCCAAATGATTATAATGGCTGTTACTCAAAACAAGTCTGCCAGCGATTACCAGCTGAAGTTTTACACGTATCTTACGTAATTCTTAATAATTTATGGACATAAATCTCAAGGCAGATATCAATGTCAAGTAGCGCGCAAAAGACTTCTCCAGACGTACCTTAGTTAAGAAAGACCTGCGTCTAGAGCTCCCTTTCCCACCTAACTACTTACCCCTCTCGACACCATTAGCTTACGTCTCCCTTCAGGAAAAAAGAGAATTTTAGCTTAAGTTTATCATCACCATACTCACCAATGTTAAGAGCATGACCACTAAGACTGCAGCTCTATTTCTCATCATCTTGTTGTCACAAAACATAAAGTATTATTGGGCCCACAAGATGCTATGGTGGTTTTGTGTGTGTGGATTCTTGTTAGGGTTCAGACTAGAAGGATCTTTAATTATTAAAGACATAGATATAGAAAATGTATACACCCCCACCCCAAAGAAAAAAAGACATAGATGTAGATAGCCAGGGCAAAGTAATGGACAGTATCAATTATTTAAGCTTCTTAGCTTAATCAAATTGCACAAGAAAGTTGTCTTCGTGCACGGCAGTCAACATGGCATGCTATGATCTCAAGCAGATAAGGTAGGTTAGATAATGAAATACTTGTATATTCTATTTTTTTAATAAATGATAAATCCAACCAGTGTCTTATATTGAAGCAACAATTAAATGGTTGTCTTCACCATTATCTAATTATCACATATTTTTTTGTATTTTCCTTTCATTTGCCATCTTGCTTCTAGAGGCGCCAATGAAGACCGATAACTTGCTAATTTGATCCAAAAACTAATTTAAAATATAGAATTTAGTTTAAAGAGTAAACTTTTTATGTTGTTATATTAGCTATGAATTCCAAAATTATACCCAAAGTTTTATTATGTTAGGTTTAGATTTATGGAGAACTATACCTGGAAACTTGAAAACGAACCTGATATACGCATTTATACATGTATATATGTGTGTTTGCATACATGCATAATAGCTAGTCATAGAAGCTTTTAGAACTTTTTCTTTTATGAAAAAATAATTTAATACAACCGTGCTAGGCATATTCAAATGCTCTATTTGCCTAGATTTATGCACTTTTGATAATATTCATCATAAAAACATATTTTAAGAGTATTGAGCTATCAACATATTTTTTTTATTATATATGTTTTCCGAGAGAAGGAGACAAATTTACAGATAGCTAGCCAAAATAGAGAGCAAATGCGTAATGCATAATAAGAAATAATATTTTATTTATAGAATATGGCACTCGCAAAGTATCTCATGAACATAGAAAATAGATGCATCTCTCATAGGCAATTCTAGAAGGAGATCAAGTGTAAAAATTCATGACTTCATTCAAAAAAATTAGTCAGAAGATGTTATTTGAATTCCTTGATTATGTATAATTATTTAAGATCTTCCTAATGAATAACTAATATAGGACTAAATATATATCTGTATGGATTTTTATATACTTCCTCCATTTAACTCTTGACATCTTCGTTAGGCTAAAGATGCAGATCTATACATTCATTCATAAACACTACAACCGATCTATTGTTAGCTCAATGAATTCGTGCTATACGATCTCCTAATCTATATAAGCTATGGGCTAGATTAGCTCTGATACCATTTGCAATAACTTAGAATGTCACACAAAAAGACTAGCTAGAAGATATTATTTGGATTTCTTGATCCTATATAAATATTTAAGATTTTTCTAATGAATAATCATTGTGGGACTAAATACACATCCGTATGAATTCTTACATGAAGCTATATAGTAAAAATATATAATGCATTTGCATAAGTTTCAGATAAATAGTGAAATAGATGCTATAGAATCATTATTGATATGATAGAGGTCCAACTTGTAAAGGGTTGATGAGTCACCCATACCCACATGTAGTTTAAATTTTTTATTATTTTTTGGTCTAAATTATTAGTGCTACTTTTAATGCATGTAGATCGAAATTTATATAGATAAACAAAATCGGTGGCGCATGATGTAATTGTCCTTAAATATGCTTGGTAGTTGGTAGGCAAAGAATGAATACTTTTCAAAAAAAAGATGGATACCAAATCTAATAAAAACTTGCATACCTAAACCAAGCAAATAATGTAATTCTCCCACTCTTCATATGAGGATGAGAGATGAGGTTAGAAGTGCTATTCTATTAGAAAAATATCACCAAAAAATAGTGTATAAATACTAAACATCCTCCACATCAAGCAAAATTTTTAAGCAGCTATCCATTTTTTATTCACTCATTTTCCTCTATCTTAGCATATCTCCAACATCAACATCACAATTTATCATGCTGTCTTGACTTCAAAACAAATCTCAACTCCTTTTCTCCTTACCAAAATCCACCATCTAACTTAAAAAGTTCCTAACAAACATCTAACCTAACAACTCCTTTTTAAATCACCACATCTCTGTCTAAAAGCCTCTCCATTTTTTTTTTTTCTTCCGTGTGAGGCCTCCACACAGGACTTCTCGTGTAGCCCCTCTTTTTCTCCCTCCTCTGTTGTCGCTCTATATATGTAGTTTTCTTTTCTTCTTTTGTTTCCCGAACTCTCCAAGGCCTCGAGAGGAGTTGGAGCTCGGAACGGAGCGCCTTCGGCTGTACATTTTGGCTGCCGATCGTTCAAGAGGAGGGGTTGTCTTGGAGCCGCTCTCCCGGCATTCTCGGTGGGCGGCCCTTGAAACCCTAACCCTATTCGTCATCGCCACGATCTGGATCTGGTGTCCGGAAGGATCTCGTGTCCGAAAGTTTGCGCCTTTACGGGTCTGGTGTTCGGAAGGGAAACCCTAGCTTTGGTTTTCCGGGAAAGAGTAGAAGAAGGGAGTTCTGCGTGGAGGAGTCGGATTGCGGATTGTAGGTACCATTGATTGCTGGAAAAAAAATTAAAGAATCTCGACTTGAAGGTTTATACATCGATTTTACACCCAAAATTCGATTTTGGGCTATCGGGAACTCTTTGAAGAAGAAAAGCTCTAATTTTTATACCATTTATTTAGTTCAAAGCTTCAATTTTCCATTAATTTTGCAATGGAGGTTGTGATTCCTGATTACTCGCTGTTCCCTTCCTTCTTCGCAATGTTCTGTCTCATATATCTGCTTGGACGCTTGGTAATTTTCCATAAGTGGAGTCCAAAGCAGCTCCCGGATGCTTCGAGTTGTTTCATCTCTTTGTTCCACGGAACGCCAGCTGTCTTCTTGGCTCTTTCTGCAATTGTATCACAACCTATTCGAGGATTTGCCTCCCAGAATACCAATTTCCAGAACCTGGTTCTTGACTTCAGCATTGCCTACTTCACAACTGATCTACTCCACTACCTGATTTTTATCCCTGGAGACTATCTGTTCATTGGCCACCACCTTG
The DNA here is from genome assembly GCF_000442705.2 of Elaeis guineensis. NCBI lineage: Eukaryota > Viridiplantae > Streptophyta > Magnoliopsida > Arecales > Arecaceae > Elaeis > Elaeis guineensis. The sequence continues at coordinate 114,917,126 of NC_025993.2, forward strand.
CGACGCTCTTTGTGTTCGTCACCTGTCGCTACCTTGTTCTTCATGGTGCTTTTGCAATACTAGTCCTCTTGGTGTTTGCGGAGGTTACCAGTTTTTGCCAGAATGTATGGACGCTGGCCGGTCTCCGGAAAGAAGAAGTGCCCATTGCAGCAAGAATACATATGTTCTTATCTCCTCCTTTCTATGCTTTGTATACTGCCATGAGGTGCTTTGCAGGGCCCGTGTTCTTCTATAAGATGAGTGCTTTTCATTTGAGTGGGAAGGCTAGTGATGTGATTCCGATGTGGGTTTCTGTCTCATGGATTGTCGTGGTTGGTGCGGCAATTGCTGTCAGTATCCTGTGGATTTCAAATCTTTGGATGGAGCTGTTCAGAGAGATGAATCAGAAAGAAGAGAAGAAAGGGAGGTAGTTGCTGGCTGGAGAAGGATGATCAGCAGTTTGGTGGATAAGCTGTATCCAATCCTCATGACTCAATGAAGTTCTTCATCAGCAAAGCTTGTGCTCAGCTGAAGGTATTTAAGAGTCAATTGGGCATTTAAAACTGGGATATATAGTGGGATCGTTTTTAAATCATATGCTTTGCTTATTAATCTTCTTAAACAAGATTTATTTTTCAAATGGCATTGTGCAATTTGCAGTATGGAATGGAATCACTTGAAATTCTTTTATAAAAATGCCTAATCAATTTTCATCTAGATAAACCACTTTCATCTGTTGGCTAGTTATCACTTTGTTCTACTTAGAACGGTCAGAAAACCTTAATTTACTTTTGGAAGAAAGATCAAAAGGGAGAATACCGTATTATATGGATGGGAGGAAAAGAAGAGGGAGAAGCCTCTATCTTAGAGCTTAGGTAGGAAAAGAATGATCAACAGGTATATTTATTCTCTGAGAAAATTTCTCCTTTATTATATCTTCAGGTAATTATCTTCCTTTAACCAACGATTAAGATTCTACTAGGAACCCAAAACAAATTGCCGCTTTCACTTTTATTAGAATTTTATGTGTTTTGTTGGAATTTCTATTAGAATACCAATCAAACTTGCTTTCTACTGCAATTCCTTTTGTTCACATGGGCACACACAACCTTGGCACGATGGTTGTGGTCTTCTTCTCATTTTGATTCTTTACCAAGAAGGCCTAGAGAGTACCTTGATGATGTCAAACAAATTATAGAATCAGAAACCATGGCTTATCTTCAGATTTATAACTGAAGTTTCATGCGAATAGGCATTCACCTTCACACCTCTTTACCATGTGCCCCCAGTTACATATGCAGTTGTCCAAGAATCCAAAGTCATGAAGAAAGCTACGTTTTCCTCTGTATACATTTTTGTAACCTTTAAAAGTTTGTTCTCTCTTGTGAGTGTTAAGACTTCTGCAAATAGTTTTAAGCCAGAAGTTTGCTTGCTTATTCTCTTCTTGAATCATACCCAGTTGCTACTGCCTTGAATAAACCGCATTAAAAGCCTGGAGACAAAGTAGTGTACGTCTATTTGCATGCTCATAGTTAATTTGGATCAAAAACCAAGAATCACTGATCACTCGGTACTTCACTTTTTATAGTAATGCTAATTCTTGGTGAATACATGCCACAAATTTAGTGGCACATATATGTTTGAAATAAGTTACCTAATTTTGTTCTATCATATCCTGCATAAGTTTAATAAAATGATTTTTCAAGTTAACTGCTTTGTCAGAAGATGTTATTCTATTATGGACATAGATTTATGGGCATTCTTTACCAAAAGTGCCTTTAAGTAGTAAAGTTAGTTTCTGAGTACTTTTCATGTGGAAAGCATTCTGCTGTTTATTTTATTATTCTACTATTTATCAAGTCAAACAAGGTTAAGGATTAAGGGACCTTCAACTTGTGCTATTGTTAGTGGCCTTGTACTGGATTTTCTTTAACAAGATTTCATGTTTTGGCATCCAATATGCTGGATTTGGTATGGTGCTCAAATTTGTTGGCCTCTGGTAATTTAATGTAATTCCTAGTGGGCGTTTGTACCTCTGTAATTTGTAGGTAGCTACTACTAGAATGGGAAAAAAAGAAGAAGAAGAAAATATTGGTTCTTGATACTTCTATTGCTGCGCATTGTATGGTTCTAATGACATCTTTTTTTTGAGGAGCATTTTCTTTTCTAGTTCTGCTGCAGTATTGATGTTCCATTTTTGGCAGAATATGCAAGAGCGATGTGTCCTAATTAAAACTTTATGTAAACAAAGGTGCTAAATGTTCTCTCTTTACTTGTAAGGGGCAGGTTCCAGTAGCTTCCCTTGTACCATGACAGCTTGTGTGTTTTCTCGGTTGAACTATTTGCAGCTTGTCCCTTTAAATTGGTGCAGGTATATTTTAGCAAGAGAGGGAAATTAAAAAGGGCTGGCCATTCCCAGCCTTCCAAATAGATTTGTTCCTTGCACATGGCTTGACATATTCCATATACCTTAAGAGTATCAGGGGTTAGCAACATCATTAAGGTTGTTAATGTTTGAAACTCAAGGAATGTACTTATGCATACTTGGTAGTAACTTGTTGATGACATAATGTATACCTAGTATAATTTCTGCATTCCAGAAGCCATCTATTGTTCTCCTTGTTTGTGCTAGAGTCCTATTAATGTTGAGGGGAAAATGCTATGGGGCGCTCACTATGTGCGCATGAAATATTCGTCAGGCCTGCTAATGCTGGCTTGGCAGCTTAACTCAATTACCTCCATGTGTATCCCGTGCCTTGACCAATGCCCTTGCAGAGTAAAAACTTTTCTTTCCCTCAGCAGGGAACTGCCTGAATTGGAAGAATTTGACTTGCATACTCATGTTCCAATGAATCAGATTAGTGACTTATCTAATGTCCATGAAGCATGCGAGGCTTCAAAAACTAGAAGACGACCCTCGTCATAAGTTTGTATGAAGAGAAGAGTATTGGACTAGGTCACCATTACAGGATCTAGACTCTAGATATTCCGGCTTTTGAGATCTTGCAGTAGATGAATTCCAAACAACTGAGGTGGAATAAAGATTTCTTCATTTCATGCTGACTCTATCCATATCTACTTTCAGATTGCAAAGAATTACCTCAAGACAACTCAATTTGGTGGAGTAATGTTAGGGGAGTGATCGAGCAGTCCTGCAGCATTTTTCTTTTGAAGATAGGTGCAAATCCTAGTTTGCATCAGCTATACATCATACAAAAATTTTAATTTACATTCTAAGAACAGCACAATGGTTTACTCTGAAACATCATTTGGTGGCTACCATTTATTCATGCACTCCTAACATCCATCCCCAAAGATCTGTCCAGAAAAAAGACATCACAAAGCTGACATGCCTATAATCACAAGCTTGCACATTCAAATGCTAAAATATTCAGTACAGATGATCATCTTAGTGGCTTCATTCTTACAAGCTTCTTCTCTAAACAAATTAAATTTCCACTCTCTATAATATAAACATAAGGATCTTTTACTAGGAGTAAGCAATATTTCAGCATGTTGACACTGTCATCTAACTTCAGTGATCCCATTTCCATGACATACTTAGTTCTTGGCCAGTAAGCTCATGAGAAGAAGTGGTTATCCTTTGCACTAAGTATTATTGTCCTTGGTCCTCCAATTGGTGCTAAAATCATCAACATGACTCCGAGAACAATGCATATCTGAAGACCATAACCACAACAAAGTATCATTTTGATGAACATAAAACTGCAGGAAAAGGAGACAAAATTAAGAGTGCTAACTTACCCAGTTTGTGATCCAAGATAAGCTGAACCTTTTAGGCTTGCAGATGACCAGCCATATGATGCATGGAAGCTGTAAAATCAGATTTAATAAATGTCAAAGATCAATAATTCTCTTTATAGCTATTGCTTCAATGCAGACACAGGTCCAAACTCCAAATAGTTTTACATGGAAACATAAGATCCAACCTTTAAATGTCACAAAGGAAAAGAGAAATAAAGATGCTCCTAATATTAAATCTTCAGATATAATGACTTACGAAGTAAGTTGCTGGGGTCAATGCACAGCCTCCAAAGAATTCAAGCAACCCACCGAAGAAAGGGATGCATATACCAACAAGCATTGTAAGAGCTGCATAAAGAGGAGATGCATATAAATCCAATGTCAACAACTTTTATTGTATGCTTCTTTTTATTGTTATTTTGGGTCCATTTTGGTTACATGTTAGAAGGTGAAAAGTTTGAAATGGGCAAAGGAAAAGGACATTACCAACAAATAGACTCCGGGCAATTAAATGCAGAGCAATGCAAGGTGGGAAATGAAGCTTCTTCACCAGCATTGTTTCAATCATGTCAAACACAGGCATGTCAAAAATCTCATCAATAAATCACTTGGATTAGATCAAAGAACTCAGCTGCCAATCACTATCAGAGTGTGTATGCGTGTGTGTGTGTGTGTGTGTGAGTGAGTGAGTGAGAGAGAGAGAGAGAGAGAGAGAGAGAGAGAGAGAGAGAGAAAGAAGGCATGCAAATCAAATTAAAATGATCCTAGTTATGGATGAAGTGTGCACTATTGATTATTATTTCATTTTGATTACCCTGTATGCAAATTAATGATAATTTATTTGTTCTTGAATGTGTAACATGATGCAATAAATCAAACAAGTAATATGTTTCTGTATTTAATGGTTTAAGTAGATCAAATACTTGACAAGAAGTAAAATAAAACTGAAGGTTATATTCTAAAACATATTTGATCTCACACAATTGGATTCATAATTATTTGAAATAGTAAAACAATATCGCATATTCAAACTTTAAAGTCTCCGAGCCTGTATGTGAAAATTCATGTATTCAATCTGATTAGTTGGATACTCTTGCATGTCATGATTTTAGAATGTGAAAACTAATTTTGGTTGCACAGGGATATATAAAAAAAAAGGACTTGTTGGTTACACAGTATGATCTCTTCAACCTTACTGGAAAACCTTCATTTGGGTAGCCTCCATTTCCAAGTATGTTTAGCATCCTTAAGTTGAACTAATATTAGAGTAGGTTTGGAGAAACCATAACAAAATCCAAAATTTATAGATTAATGTGATTTTCAGTACTGGATTATTGATACTTAAGAAATAGCACCTGATAGCCTCCAATAGCATGAATCACAACAAACATGTTAGCTGCTACAATCAACCACCTTGGCCTCTCCAGTGTAATGAGAATGTTATCATCGACGGCATTGCTGAAAATGCAGTATCCAATCAAAGCAAGAGGGAAGTAGTATATGGCAACTATAACGTGAGCAACAATAACACCCTTTCACATTGGTTTTTTTGAAGGTTTCTCAGGTACAGAAGGAATGGTTGCTTGTATCTCCAAGACAACATTGTGCCCTGCAAAGGCAAAAGCAACATCTCCCAGTGCACTCAAGAAGTTGAAGACAACTTTCGATGCGGTCGAAGCTCTGTAACCATAGTCCACCCCTTCCTGCTGGCCCTTTTCAACAGCAGCTACCCAAGCAATAGTGGAGTAACAGGTCCAGTTATGAGAATCAGTCTAAAGAAAGTAAAAGATGAGTATATAACAACTGCATGTATTGATGGTAAATAATCTAATTGCAGAGCAACTGAGAGTCCCTACCTTCAGAGGTAATGATCTAACCAAAATATTTCTACCTTACGATTCAAGTTGTTCTTGCTCTTTTAGGCCTTTCAACTATAAAGAAGGAAAAGGAAATACTAACAAGACTAAGAAGTGTTCGTCATTTAAACTATTGCAAGAGGAGTTGGGGTGAGTTAAAGTGGCGAAATTCGATTCCCCGAGCGACATGATAGCAGTAGCCAAGGAGACACCTGAGATAGAATGGAAATTGGGAAGTTGGGAGAGAACAAAGTGTACAGAGGTAAAGATCATGATAAAATAGCTTAGCTTGATGGATTTGCAGTCAGGGCATAAAACATCATGGAATTTCTGTAGAGATTTTCCATCAGTGACCAGGTAGACAATGCATGCACCAACCTCCACCACTTGCTGTTGGGGAACCACAATCCATAGACTAAGACTCTCTCCAAAGGCATGCTGGCCTAGCTCATGGTATCGATCGAATCATTTGCCAGGCAACATCTCATGCATTTCCACCATTTGCCAAAGGGTGTACAAGGTTATGACCCATAACAGAATGAGCACAGCAATACCAGGACCCCTGGAAATGAGAGGAGAATTATAGGAAAATAGTTGGGAAACTGTTGGTGAGAAATTGTAAGATCTCTTATGTTCTTATAACTTTTCATTAGCATCCCCTAGAATTATGCAGGATAAATTAATGTCATCATAATTCTCTTCCTAATAAAGCAGAAAGACAATGGCAAAGCATTAATCTTTTTTTCTTTGTTAACAAAGGTGATATTTAATCTCTTTGAAACATTAATCATGTTACTTGGTAGAAAGATCCAATTTAAACCCTAAGGCTAGAAATAGCCTCTCAATCATAAGGTCTGCACTTTTGGTAAAGCACATAGAATAGAAAATTTCCATCATTTCTTTAGCCATGAAATCAGATAATGTGCTCACAAGAGAGTAAACTTCTTCGCCAACCTTGGTTTAATGAAAGTAACAAGTACGAGGTCAACAACAATACCTTCTTTATTACTCTATTGATAGACACTTCGGAAGCTTCCAATCTCCATTGCCAAACAATCTCATAGTAACTCTCAAATGGAAAAACTGTTCAAGCTTCAAAACACATGCATATCTCAATTTAGATGCATGCAAATGTAGAATTATAAACTTTTGCTTTCGACGAGTAAAAACTTGATTTCCTTAGGGGGAAAATCTTTCTATTTCATATGGAGGTCAGAATCAAAAATGTTTTTTAACCTCAGAAAAGCTTTCTTTTTACTCCTGGAAAGAACTCCAAAGATTACAAAACCTCACAAAAAGGAAGAGAGACCAAAGGAAGAAATAACCTATACTACATCTAATTGTTATGTCCAAACTTAGAAAGAGGAAAGGGGGGGATCATATACATGCCTTAGATAGATAAAAGTCAAGAAAAACTATGATCACCAAGAAAAAGATACTGAGTTAGTAAATTGAAATATCATGAAAAATATTTTGGTCGAAAATGTTGGAATCTGACAAAGAAGAGTAAAGCACAGATTTGAAAGTTACATAAACTCTTCTCGTCCTTCTTATTTGCAAACTCAACCTTCAAAGGTACAATAAGATTAGAGATTGTTCTCTGAACGAATTTTTAGTTGTCAAACCCGCATAGAGAGACTTCATAACCCTCATACATATAGCAATCATTAACATTACAGATTGCACAAATCAATAAAACATTGTTGTGATCATTTCGATGCACAATCTTTAGGTTCTGCCTAGAATTTATAGCACCATCATTTTCTTCTGACCATCCAAGATGTGGAATGCTGAGTTCCACCACTTTGCATTTCGGTTCCATGTGATCGGGAGCCACTCATCGAGGGATTTCTTCTTGTTGGCCGATGAAATCATTAGGCCAGGGCCAAAAGCAAATATAGAGTTTAGTAGTCAGGAGTGGAGGAACCCAACACTCCACCTAGAGGAGTTGGAGGGAACCCAATGGATCAGAAGGCAATGGGATCTCTCCTTCCCCTCTCGCTCTCTCTCTCGGATGGAATTGGCCACCAAGAGGGATATACATAGGGGAGGTGGAAGCCACTACTTGGAAGAGAACAGCTGAAGGAGGAGATCAAAAGTGAAAGGACGGGCTGGAAGTGACAGCTTCCAGTTTCCTCTTAATCAACTGTTTTTTCTATTGAAGTCATACCACATTTGTGAACCTGCCGCGTGGAGGAAGAGAACTGTTTTGCTAGATTTTTTTTTTTCCATTAAAAAAATATTTTGCTAGATTTAGGATAAAACAGTGTAGTTTTCCATAGTGCTTTTGTTAGTAAATACCTTAAGTTGACATGGTTGACCCCCATGATGATCTTATTATGGGTCTGGATGGTTGGCTGAATCCAAACCCAATGAGATAATTGAGATTGGATTAGGTTATAAATCTCTCTCTCTCTCTCTCTCGCTTCCCTGTGTCAAGTTGGGTTTGGATCCATAGTCTAATATTTAAAAAATTTACAAATTTACTCCGATCAAAAACGAGCATCAGCATCTTGCTCAAATAGCAAAAGTGATACCATCCAAACAAACACCGGATATTATATTTCAATTATATCAGTCATATTCTATTTTTCTGATTCTAACAATTTTGTCCAGTAAAAACTAAATATTTTCTTTAAGATAATTTATATCTCGATCCGATTAATGATGTCATAATAGAATGGCATGCAAATTGTTAACATTAAAACTATATATTGAATTATAGAGGGGTATGAAATTTTTATTAATATATGTGATGCCTATTCATATGTTCAAATTGCCTTTGCTAAATTCTCAACCAATTTCTATAGAGAATTATTTATATGACACTGATTGGTCTTTGCTGAATTGTTCTCAGTCCAACTTTTGTACAAAATTGATCAATTTATCAGACTAGTCTGCTCTTTTGGTGATTGTAGCAGGGATTTGGCTTCATATTTTATTTTCATCAGGATTGGACAAGTGTGGCAGTATCTGGGAAAGAATTTCTTATTTGCTCTGCAGTCCACCTCACACTTCCTAATGGACCTGCTGCACTTATTTGCAGCCCCAATAAAGCCTTTTTATTTTTTTTAATTTTTTTTTTGGGTAAGATTAAAGCCTATTTCTTCAGAGGCCTTTGGTTTAATGGCAACTGGGTATGTTTCTACTTGACAGGCCCTAGGAGTGCACAAAATCTCAATCACCATTAGTGGGTCCTGCAAACCATCACATGCATGGATCCCATGCTTTTATCTCCCTCACCCCCATGTCTAAATTTCACTTGCACGAGGACAACATAACAAATGCCTACCAAAAAAGATAGCATAACATATGAGGTGTTAGATATTTTTTAGACTGATTTAAATTTAAGTCTAAATCTTATGCAAACCCAGCTGTGTGAGATTCGAAGAGCCTCAGGTACATAGAGGGTTGAGATTGCTTGGTAGTTAAACAAGTTCTAGTTGCCATCTTGTTGTTGGTGAAGGAAGAAGGGTTGTTTTCCACCTCAGAGCCCGCATGCAACATGATGAACGTTGAGGTTTTTGCTTGCTATTTCCATGTTAAGCAGTTTGTCCATAATTTATAAAAGAGACCTATCTGAATTTCAAAAAATCGTTATAGTAGGAGCTGCAATATTTATGAAATATTGGTACTATATTGTTCTTCTTGGTGTTTATTAAGATTTTTTTTTAAACAAAAAGTAGTCTTTAATGGTCAAATGATACTCATAATATTTTGATTCATTTACAAATCATTGGACAATCCATATGAAGTTTTACAATTATCTCCCTACTGTTTTTTGAACTTTGCTTTGCATTTCTGAGTCTTTAGCCACTCTTTTTTTTCTTTGTGTGTGTGTGTTGTGGGGGGGGTTCTCCTAACGAAAGAACTTCCAGGATTTTAGGCTGCTGCTTCAGGAGAACCCTCAGGATTTTAGGCTGCTGCTTCTCTTACAATATGAGGCTGTGATGATTGGGAAGCTTCTTCCTTTGCGTCATTGTTTGAATTTTACACTATTATCTTCAATCTTTATCTCTGTTGGGGACCATGATGGAGAATTCTGCAGCTTTGTGATCATCCATGGGATATTTTTACTTGCTACATTCTTATTGCACTTAGATGCCTTTCTATTGAGTCTCTTTTTTGTCTGCAACCCATGAAGAAGTATTTTCTTTTGGAATCTCTTAGAAGCAACAAGTTCATTTTCTCTTATAATTATATATATATTTTTATTATCTATTTCTTTTCTATGCTCTAACTTATGCTCCCCACACAGTCTTTTCTTCATTTTTTTTGAATAAAATTTGGTGACCAATGGAAACTATACCCATTAGTCTCCTTCCTCTCTCAAAAAAAAAAAAGAAGAAAAAAAAATTAAAATTTGATACACATATCCCCATTGGTCATGCTATCATTTTTTCCCCTTCATTGTATCTCTCCTATAGTTGTTAATTCAGTATACATGGATACTGAATATGCGGCTTTCTTTTAGCTTTTCAAGAAACATATTTATAATAATATGATAGGTTTTAATATTTTTTAAAATGATGCATTTTTGTACTCCTTACATTTTATTTCTTTCATACCAATCACTTAAATATTTAATTTTTCATTTTTATCATTTTAAGATTTCATTTGATCTTCAAGTTCAAAAGCCAAAATAATAAATGCAATAAAACTATTTCCATTTATTTTGAGGGTAAGATAAATCTATTTCCTCTAGTGCAATAATTATCTATTTGTTTATTTATAGCTAAACTATAACTACAAATAGTTACATCTGTATTAAATTAATAATCATGATATAAAGTATCACGTCTCAAATCTGGGACATAACACGGTCATACTACCGAGGGATGGAGCCCACGATAACACGAAGTCAATTCATCATAATCATCTAAAATTCATCAAATAAAAATATTCAATTTTTTATTCATCAAATAATTAAATCAATATTGGTTCTGAGCATCTAAATCTGAAAACAAATACAAATTCATATCCCAAAATTCATAATTATTTACTATAAGTTCGTGATCATCATATAACTAAACTTCATCTACAAAATTTTCAAGCTTGCATCGCAGATCTCTAGAGCCTGAATTTTCTTCACTGGTCCTATCCCTATTTTTCTGTATAAGAAAAGAAAAATAAAAAGAATATGAGCTACACTAACTCAGTAAGTAGAACTTGCACTTTCTTATCGGATCAAGCATAAATTTTTCATTATAATATAATATTTAAAAAATAATAGATAATACAAAATAAAGTATTTCATAGAGCATATAATAAAATAAATCATAAACCAATAATGCTTGCATAAAATCATGTATATTTTACAATCATGAATCATAAATTATTTTTGTCATGTATTTATGTCAAGTTTCGAAACATTGCTCTCAGATATTTATGCTAAGATCACTATTATATCCATGACAGGGTCATGTTTCTTAATCGACAGAGTTCTTGTTTCGTGTGCCAACTTTATACCCATTGACGGGGTCATGTTTCATGTGGATACTAGCTTCGGATGTCGATCTTCCCGAAGAGATTCATTCATAGCTATCTGAGAGCTTTTGAAATCTTTATATCTTTTTTTTAAAACATATGTATACATAGATGGAAAAAATAATGAAATTCATGCTTCATAATCATACCATTTTTATAAAATACATTCATGAAATCAATGCTCATAATAAAACATAATTTTTAACTTCACATTTGCTGATCCTTAATTTATGAAAAATATGATTTCATCAATAATAATTCTTTGTACAGAAATATGATCATTTAAAAATAAATAAAGAGCATAAGATCTACTTATCTCAATCATTTTAGATCTTTAGTCTTCTTTAAATAAATCAGATAATCCTATTTAAAATATTAAATCAGGATCAATTTTCATTCCATATATTCAAAAAAATAAAATAATAATAGAAAGTGATTGACTGAATGACCAGTCAGATAAACCCTCCAGGCACTAAATCGATTCGGAGTCATAGGTCCCTAGAAGGAAAAAAGATGGCTTGATATGGGATCCATAGATCTTCTTAGAGAGAGAAAGGAGGAGAGAGAAAATTTTAGAGAGAGAAAATAGAGAGAGAAAGTGGAGTGAGAAGAGAGAAAAAGAGGGGGGAAGAGGGGAGAGAGAAAATATTTTCTCTCTCTTCTTCTTTCTTTTCTTTTCTTCTTTCCCTTCTTGGCCGAATGGAGGAGGGACCGAGGGGAGAGGCTCGGTGGCTCAGGCTCCAATGAAGGGCGGTGGCATGGTCGAAGCTCTGACAACAGGTGAAGGTGGCGGTGGAGCGAAGGATGGTCGGCGACGAGATTCGATCGATAGAGATATGAAAACAATGAAAAATAGGAGACTTTTTCTCTGACAAAATCTGATGACTCCGATCATCGACAATCGTGCTCACAGGCACGGGAGAAGGGAGAGAAGAGAAGAGAGGAAGAGAGATCGTGGCTTACCTCGAGCTTCGGTGACCTCTCCGGCGAGAAATCAAGGTGAGCACGGTGACGGCTTCTGCAAGTGATTTCTGACGATCCTTGCCGTTTCGCTCCAAGATTCTTTGGTGGGAAGGAGGGAGAAGGATCTCTCCCTTAAATAGAGCCGGAGGGAGAAGTTTGACTCCTCCCCGGTAAGGTTTCCGATCCCATTTAGGAGTCCGTCGAAGGAAGAAGAAGATTCCCTGTGGGAGTCTTCTTCAATTTTTTTCTTTTTTTTTGTTGGGCTTCTGAGATTTTGGGCCTGGTCCAAGGCCCAAATGGGCTGGGTATTACATTCTCTCTCTTCAAATAATTTTGTCCTCAAATTAAGTTATGTTGTTTGAGATATCTAGGATTCATCTTGACAGTATCTACAATAAAATAACCTACTGACAAAAATTATCGGACTATGATCAGATTAGATTAAGATCTATAGTATCCTTTCATTATCAATAAAATCCTTTCTTATTTACAACTAATGTATTCTATAATATCTTTTGATTTAAAGGATTAATATTTCTAATCAATTCAGACCACCATGCTTTTGCTGCACACTCTGATCTCAACTTATCAAATTATCTAAGTCTATCAAAAATAAAAATATCTTTGTATGTTAAATCAATCAAAGATAGATCCAACTTTCAGATTTCATATAAAACTTAGGACAAAATTTTAAGTTTTCTTGTCATTACTATCTCTTAGGCATAGTATATCAAAATCAAATCTTCATCTACTTTCTATATTTGAACTTATTACATAAGCTTCACCACTCCTCAAGAATCCAATATGTCTAGAATTAATTTGAGTTAACCTTTGATTTAGCTTACAATCATTTACACAACTTTCAAACCAATCTTTCTTTACAAAAAAATTAATATCAAAATCAGCAAAGTTATCATGTCCTTTATCCATATAAGTTTAGCATTCCAATGTCATCGAATATATCCAACATAACATATCAATACCTCCCACTTTACTCCAGGGTCAATACTTCTCATGCTCAGGTCAACCCTACTGTTGCTCCTTGAATTAATTTTGATGATTACAAAGTATTTGAGGGGATTACTAATGATTTTGACTTAGAAAAATATTTATTATTTTTCAGAGGTAAAATCGTAATTTCATCAAGTCCTAACTCGAAAGCCTCAAGAGCAAGAACATAAGATTTATGATCTATTGGAGGCAATTTCAAAATTTTTGGATGTATATTTTGAAAGAAAATCATATTTATAATATTGAGTCGATCCCATGAGTCGATTCATGTCAAAAGGAGCTGAACGGTACGCTGATTTTTTTGGCTGGCACACCCAATTGAGTCGACCCCATGAGTCGATCTCTGTGCATGAGTCGATCCTATGAGTCGATCTCTATTGCTGTGTACGTTAAAATTACAGAACAGTCATTTTTTATTCTGTGCCACAGAAGTCGACCCCATGAGTCGACTCATGTGCATGAGTCGACCCCTGTGACAGAAAAACTCCGCAACGGCTAGTTTTCAGCTCGTTTTGACTACACTTAATGCTCATTTAATGATCTCCAATGGCTCTAAATCTATCCAGATTACTCTCCACCATCATTTGAAGTTAGAAAAGGCACTTAAAGGAGAGAATAAAGAAGGATTTTTAAGTATTCATTTCAACCCTAAGCAAAGAGTCCTCTTGAAGTTAAAGAAGCTTTTATTTCAAGTTCACCAACCCCTCAAGAGCTCATTCAAGTCTTCAACTATCTTGAGAAAAATCAGAAAAGCTTTCTTCTTATTGTGTAAAGTGCATTTAAAGTTTTATTTACTCATTAAAAGAGCTAAATTTGTATTTTCGTGTGATTAACTCACATACTCTGTTTTGTCTCGATTTTTAATTTTGGAAGGGTTCCAAAACTTGAAAAGGTTGGTCCGAACCTTAATCGAATTGTATTGGATTAGTTTGTACCCGAAAAATAAGTGTTCTAGTTTGGGATAGCTAGAGTCGGAGGTACCGACTAGGGATGGCAAAATTAATCCGACCCGATGGGTATACACCCTACCCGAACCCGGTCAAACCCGAAAAATAAGGTTTGACTGGGTTTGGGTTCGGGTTTGGGTAAAACCCGAAAACTATAGTACGGGTATGGGTAGGGTATGGGTAGTGCTATTTTCTACCCGAACCCGACCCGAACCTATGGATATGGGTAATACCCGAACTCATATCCGAATATATATATATATATACATATACATATATACATATCCGAATATATATATACATATACATATACATATATACATATCCGAATATATATATACATATACATATATATATATATATATATATATATATATATATATATATATATATATATATACACACACACATATACACACACATATATATGATCTCTCTCTCTTTCTCTCTCTCTCTCTATATATATATATATAATTATATATATGTATGTATGTATATGTATGCATGCATATATGTAAGCATGTATGTATGTGTGTGTGTTAGAAGTGTGTATGTGCGTATGTATGTATGTATATATATATAATTGGTAATTCTATTTTTGATTGATAATATGCATAAAATTATTTTACTTTTTTTTTGGCTATAGAATGGATGGGTATAGGTTGGGTATGGGGTGGGTATGGATTGGGTATGGGGAAATGGGTTACCCACGGGTATCCCCGAACCCGTTGGGTATGGGGATGGGTATCTCTTTTCTTATCCGATTGGGTATCGGGTAGGGTTTGGGTATAGGGTATTAAGTTCGAGTTTGAGGATGGGTAGTATACTACCCGACCCAAACCCTACCCATTGCCATCCCTAGTACCGACGTTGTATTCTTGTTGAATACAGTTTAGTGGATTTGAATTCTCAAGTAAGAGCTTGGGGAGTAGATGTAAGAGCAAGGTTGGCACCAAACCACTATAAATCTTATTTGTTTGTATTGTGCTTACTTGCTCTCTTTCTAAATTTTCTTATCTACTTGCATTCTTGCATCTAATTTCTACACCTTGCTTAAATCACTCTCTACATATATCCTGCTCATTATTATTTAATCCTCATAGTTCTAAATTAACATTAAATTTTTTGAAAACCCAATTCACCCATCCTCTTGGGTTGCATAGCTGGGCAATAAGTGGTATCAGAGCTCGGTGCTCTAGTCCTACTTTGATTTAACCATCAAAGAGCTAAAGATCTATGGCAACTTAAGTTGGTACTTCATTAGCTGAGGGGCAGTCCACAAACCGACCTCCACTTTTCAATGGGTCAAACAAGACCTATTGAAAAGCTCGGATAAAAATTTTTATTCAGGCACTTGACTATAATATGTGGAGTATCATAGTTAATGGACCACACACACTCGCTAAAATAATTGATGGTGTAGAATCAACCAAATTCGAAAGAGAATGGGATGTGGTTGACAAGAAAATTGCTCAATTTAATGCTAAAGCCATGAATGTTTTATATTGTGCTTTAGATGCTAATGAGTTTCATCGCATTTCAACATGCATGTCAGCTAAGAAAATATGGGATAGATTAGAAGTAACACATGAAAGCACTAATCAAGTTAAGGAATCAAAAAGTAACATGCTTGTGCACAAATATGAACTTTTTAAAATGGAGAATGATGAATCAATAACAGAAATATTTACTCATTTTACGGATATTATTAATGATCTAAAAAATCTTGATAAGTCTTACTCTAATAGCGATCTTGTGAGAAAGATTCTTAGATCTTTACCAAGGACGTAGGAGGCCAAAGTGACTGCAATCCAAGAAGCCAAAGATCTGAATATTTTACCCTTGGAGGAGCTTCTAGGATCGCTAATGACACACGAGCTAAGCATGAAACAACATCAAGAAGAATATGTCAAGAAGAAGAGGACAATCACCCTCAAGTCCACTACTCAACTCGATGAGGAATCTGAAGAAACTGAAAATGAAGAGCAAGATGAAGAAATGGTCCTCATCACTAGAAAGTTTAAAAGATTCTTGAAGAAAAGAAGACAAGGGATGAGGAAGATGCCACCTACAAAAGGAGAACATAGCAAAGAGAAGGATAAGGAGCAGCCCTTTATTTATTACGAATGTAAGAAGCCAAGGCACTTCAGATATGAATGTCCACAACTTAAGAAGGGCTCCAAGAAGTACAAGAAAAAGACTATGATGGCTATTTAGAGTGATAGTGATGAGTCAATCTCTGAAGAAGAAGATTCACACGAGCAAGCCAACTTGTGCCTTATGGCATATGAAAATGTGATAAACACTGAAATTCCTGATGATTTTACTTTCAAAAAAATTCAAGAAGCATTTTATGATCTAGTTGATAATCTAAAGAAGTTAGGGATAAAGAACAAAAAATTAAAATCAAAGAATCAATCTTTACTAAAAAAAATAAAATAATTTCAAATGAAAAATTGATCTTGACATAAGAAAATCTAAACTTGAGAAATGAAATTACTAAGTTAAAATCTATGATAGAAAAATTTACTCTTAGTTCAACTAAACTTCAAATGATACTAGATAGTCAAAAGACCATTTATGATAAAGCCGGTCTTGGCTACAACTCTTTAAAGAAATAAAAATTCTTAAAAAATATCTATACGAATTTATCAAGCAACAAGTTTTCAAATACTACTTGCTTTAAATGTGGTAAAGTAGGACACAAATCTTATACTTGTTTCTTTAACAAATCTGAAAATTCTAATGTGAAAAAAATATGGGTTCCAAAAGGACCACTGTAACTAACCAAAAAAGACTCAAGAAAGCTTGGGTACCTAAAGTAAAAATTTGATTTTTGCATGCAGGTGTGTCTTGCATCCCAAGGAACAAATCAAAAATGATATCTTGATAGTGGATGCTCAAGACACATGATCGGTGATGAATTTTAATTCATCACACTTGATGTAAAAGATGGAAGGATGGTCATCTTTGGAGACAATAGCAAAGAAAAAATCATCGGTATAGGTAACATTGGTATCACTCCCTCCAAGTATATTGAAAATATTTTGTTAGTAGATGATTTGAAACATAATCTATTGGGTATTAGTCAATTCTGTGACAAAAGGTACAAAGTTATTTTTGAATTTTCATTATGCATAGTAACTAGTCCCAATGAAGAAGGCATTAAATTTGTTGGGCATAGACATGGTAATGTTTATATGGTAGATTTGAATGATCTTTTCAAGATAAACATGCAATGTCTAGTAGCCTTGAATGTCAAAATTAATGAGACTAGTTGGCTTTGGCACCATAGGCTTGCACATATTAGCATGCATTTACTTTCAAAATTTATTAAAAACGAATTAGTTATTGGTTTACCTAAATTGAATTTTGAAAAGGATAGAATTTATGATGCATGTCAACTAGGTAAATAAACAAAAGTATCATTCAAATCTAAAAATATTATTTCAACTTCTAGGCCATTAGAATTATTACACATGAATTTATTTGGACCCACTAGAACTACTAGTCTGGATGGAAAACGATATGGATTTGTAATTATTGATGATTTCTCTCATTTTACATAGATTTTCTTTTTAGCACATAAGGATGAAATTTTTCATATGTTCTCAAAATTTTATCGAAAAGTTACTAATAAAAAAAGCTTTTCAATTCAACATATTCGAAGTGATCATGGAATCGAATTTAAAAATTAAGATTTTAAAAAATTTTGTGATGAAAAAGGTATTGACCATAACTTTTCAGCACCTAGGACACTCCAACAAAATGGAGTAGTAGAAAGAAAAAAATAGGACTCTTGAAGAAATGATCCGTACCATGCTATATAAAAGCAACCTCCCAAGATACTTTTGGACGAAAGCAATTAACACAGCATGTTACATATTAAATCGTGCTTTAATTAGACCAATACTAAAGAAAATACCTTATGAGCTTTGAAAAGGAAGAAAATCAAATATTGCATATTTATACATTTTTGGTTGCCGATGTTTTGATTTGAACAACGGTAAAGAAAGATTAAAAAAATTTGATACAAAATCTGATAAAGCTATTTTTCTTGGTTATTTCTCTTCTAGCAAAGCTTTTAGAGTTTTCAACAAAAGAACTTTAGTAGTAGAGGAGTCAATACATGTTGTTTTTGATGAGACTAATGATCTTTTCTCAAGGAAGAATGAAGATATTGATGATGCAGATCCTCTTGTAGAAGGGATGAAGGAGCTCACCCTAAAAGACTCAATAATTCAAAATGAAGAAGAACATGAAAACAAACAGGATGATGAAGGTGAAGAACAACAAGAACAATCTCAAGGTATAAATGATCTACCCAAAGAATGGAAGTATGATCACAATTACCTCAAGAAACTAATCATTGGTGATCCTACACATGGAGTAAGAACTCGTTCTTCACTTAGAGATGCATACAATCATTTTGTATTTATTTCTCATCTTGAACCTAAAATCATAGATGAAGCTGAAAAAGATTATAATTGGATAAATACAATGCAAGAAGAACTTATTCCATTTGAAAGAAGTAATGTATGGACTTTAGTATCAAGACCTAAAAATTATCCAGTAATTTGCACAAAATGGGTATATAGAAATAAATTGGATGAACATGAAAATATAATTAGAAATAAAGCAAGATTGGTTGCAAAGGATTATAATCAAGAAGAGAAAATTGATTTTGATGAGATTTTTGCATCTGTTGCTAGATTAGAAATAATTAGGCTTTTACTTGCATATGCATACTTTATGGATTTTAAATTATTCCAAATGGATGTCAAAAGTGATTTTCTAAATTGTTATATTGTTGAAGAAGTTTTTATAGAATAACCTCATGATTTTAAAAATCATACTTTTTTTAATCATGTTTTTAAATTAAATAAAGCTCTATATGGTCTAAAGCAAGCACCTAGGGCTTGGTATGAAAGGTTAAGTAAATTTTTGCTTAAGAATAATTTTTCAAGAAGAAATGTAGATACAATCCTTTTCATTAAAAGAAATCATGATGATATTTTAGTTATACAAATATACGTTGATGATATTATTTTTGGATCTACTAATGAAACTCTTTGTCAAGATTTTGCCAAGCTCATGCAGGGAGAGTTAGAGATGAGCATGATGGGAGAACTTACATTCTTCCTCGGACTCTAAATCAAACAAACAAAAAAAGGGATCTCCATCATCCAAAGCAAGTACACAAGAGAACTACTCAAAAAATTTGGAATGGAGAGCTCCAAAGCAATTGGTGCACCCATGAGCCCATCATGTAAGCTTGACAAGGATGAAGAAGGTAAAAATATAGACTCAAAACTTTATAGAGGGATGATTGGTTATTTATTATATTTAACTGCTAGTAGACCAGATATTATGTTGAGTGTTTGTTTATGTGCTCTCTTTCAATCAAATCCAAAAGAATCATACTTAAATACAGTTAAAAAAAATTCTTAAATATTTAAAATGTACACAAACTCTAGGATTATGGTATTCTAAAGACTCATCAATTGACTTAATCGGATATTCAGATGCTGATTTTGCTGGATGTAAATTAGATAGAAAAAGTACTAATGAAACTTGTCAATTTTTTGGAGTTAACTTAATATCTTTGTTTAGCAAGAAGTAAAACTCGGTAGCTGATTTATGTCACAAATTGACATAAAAAATATCAATTAATATCTAAATTATCTAACTTTATTAGGAAATTGATACTTGTTATTATATTTTGCAGAAGAAGAGATCATCAATAGAAAGAACAAGGAAAGAGGATTTCAATGGCGCAAATTTTACGCAAAACGGAGTTACATTGACCCAGGAATTGAAGAATGAAGAAAGAAGACTCAATTGGGTCAAACCCAAGTCAAATCAGGTCAAAATTGGTCAAAAATCAAATGATTTGGTGATCTGGTTAGCCGCCTGGTCCACAGCAATAGGCGCCTGGACCATGGACCCATCGGTGCACCATAAACCAGTCAATCAGCGAGTCTCGGCTCACCGCAACACATCGCGAGCCCGGTCCACGCGCGCGGTCCAGGGCTCATGAGGAGAGAGAAGAAGGTCCGAAGGGCAACCTAGTAACTTCACATCACTCGATGGTCCGATCAAGATCCAACGCTCCACATTTTTGCACCATCGGACGGCCACCATCGCAGCCGGTCAAGATCCAACCGTAATCAAGGCAATTGCAAGAATCAATAAACACTAGGACAACACGGGATCCTTCTGCAGCGCGATCCAACGGACGAAATCTTCCAGCGCCTTGATCGGACGGTCCGCGATGCATCCGACCTGATCCCATCTCTGCAGCATGATCCAACGACAGCGCTTCACCCAGATCATGATCCGACGGCCCAGAATCGCTCCCGGCTTGATTTATTAGATAAATTGGATCCTTTAGATGAAGATCAGACGGCTGAAACAATTTCTAGGGTTTCTTGATGGATTTAAGTGCTTTTTGAGTGAGATTTGAGCCCCTAAACCCCCCTAACAGCCCTCTAAAACTTCTTAGTCCCACATCTAAAGTTTTGAAAACCTTATAACCCCCAAATGCCTATAAAAAGCCCCCAAAGGCCCTTGTTTTAATGATTCTTTCCTTCCGATCAAGCTTGTAACCCTAGATAGTGGGGTTTTTAGCTTTCTTCTCAAGCCTCGAGCTTTGAAATTTTTGTAATAATTTTTTTTTTATATAAAATCTTATTTTTATGCAATTTTATCTCTTTACATTATGCAATTTATTTTTCTTGCAATTAGGATAGTTTAATTTATGCAATTTAATTTCTTGCAATTAGGTTAGTTTAAATTATGCAGTTTAAATTTATGCAATTAGGATAGTTTAATTTATGAAATTATGGTAGTTTATTTTTCTATATTTAAATTTTGCAAGTAGATTTAGATCATGTCTAGCTAAGCATCCCTTCTAGGGTTTGCGATGAAGCTAGATCATGAGTAGGGATTTTACATAGGGTTCTTTCTTTTTCTTAGGGTTTCTTTTTCTTCCTTTTTTGCCAAGAATTTTTGATGAACTACAGTTGGGTCAGAGTCCCTTCATAGTTCATGCTTGATTCAATGCATAGGAGGAGAAAATCCTAAGGGATCCTGGTTACTACTTCCCTGTAAAGAATCTTGATGGGTTAGCGTTGGGCCTTAGTCCCTTCATAATCTATGCTTGGAAAAGACAAGAGGAGTAGTCGTTAGGATCAATAAGAAAAATTCTAGGTAGAATTCCCTAATCTAGATCTAGTGGATTCAAAAACCCTAGATCCTTAGTCTTATTGTCTTTAGCAAACAACTTTCGATTTTCGATTTTCGTTAAAGCTCGCTTGAGCATAGATTTGAAAATCGTTTTTAAACCAAGTCTCTGTGGGATCGACCCGTACTCGCTGGTCATGCTACTCTGCACACTGTGCGCTTGCAGTTTTATAAACAAATTTTAAGATTTGCACATCAAGTTTTTGGCACCGTTACCGGGGATTTGGCGTTTTAAATTATTTTCAAATATTTGTTCTTCGTGCTTTATAACTCTCTTTCTTTTTCCTTTAAGTTTCTAGATTTAGTTGGTGATTGCTGGAAAACTCAGGTACGCTTCTAATTTCTCTTTTATTATTTTTAGTTAATTATTTTTTTTTAGACCTAATCATTTGAATTTACTTAATCACAAAAAAAAAATAAAAAAAAATAAAACAAAACAAAAGACATTTCATAATCGTGAAGTAAAATATCAAAATAAAAAAAAAATCTAAATTAAAATCTTTTACATTCTTGGTCATCTTGTTTATTTGCATTTGCATTTTCATAATTAATCTAAGGGCATCAACCCATTAACAAGATAAGGTGGGGATTTCATTACCCTTCCTTAGTCCAAAAACCATCTCCATCATATTGCATTACCTAGACCTTTAATCTTAAAATCAATTAGACGTCAACCTTAAGGAATTCGAGCTCAATAGGACAAGGAACCTTAAGAGTTCTACTAAGTTTGAGTTGTTTGATTAGTTGGTGTCTAGGCAAGTTCCTGAGGGTGGTTTGTTAAATTGGTTTAGTTGCTGGCCTGGCCAACTCGTTTGGTGTCTAGAAAGGCAACGATGAGTGAACCTCCCACCTCTTATACTTACCTGGCTAACTAGTTGATCAATCTCCACTTGGAAGGCTTGAAGGGTCATCTTGGAACAGTTAGGAGCTGTCTAGATTTAGGTTAACCCTAGGATAGATTGAGTTTAATTTATTGTTTCACTTGTTTGAAAAATAAAAAAAAAATTATTAAAATTTAAATTAATTTGGTTACTTTTCTTTAGATTTAGGACTCCTTAGGATCTTTTCTTTAGAACTTTTTCTCTTTTCTTTCTTTTTCTTATACATAAAAATTAATAAAAAAATTGTATAAACATCGAGAACCGTACACCTCGTGTGTGGAGAAGAGTGTCGGATCGTCTAGTTAGAATTGAGTCAATTCCTGTTGTTCCAATGGCTGAGCCAATCCAACCCATGACCCTTAAGGATTTGTGTTATCCAGTTGGCTCCATCCAACCATCTTGTATTAGGTTGCCACAACCCACAGCTAACAATTTTGAAATCAAACCTCAAATCATAAATATGCTTCCAAAATTCACAGGATTAGTGGATGCTTATATATTTATTAGAGAATTTGAGGAGGTATGCGCAACCATGAAACTGCAATTGACAGAGGATGAGGTCAAACTTAGATTAATCAACTTTGCCCTTAAGGATAATGCTAAGAAGTGGCTTTATAGTCTGCCAAACTATTCTGTCACTACCTGGGAAGGCTTTGTGAGAATATTTTTGAAAAAGTATTTCCCCCATCATAAAACAGCTAGGATTAGGAATGAAATAAATCAATTTTACCAACTAGCTGGTGAATCATTTTGAAAGTACTTTGATCGTTTCAAGAATCTTTTGACCCAATGCCCACACCATGGAATAGAAACTTGGAGACTATGCCAGATCATCTATGAGGGGTTAGATTCAAACTCAAGAACCATGCTAGAGTCCATGTGCCAAGGCCAATTTATGGACAAAGAAACTACTGAAGCTTGGCAATTCTTAGAAGACCTAGCCGAGAAAAATTTACAGTGGGAAACAATTAGGGAACCTGATAAAGCTACACCTTCAAGAGGAGGAATGCATCAAATTCAACCAACCCTAGCATCAGAGGCCAAGATTGCAACCTTAACACGTAGATTGGAAGCCTTAGAATTACAGAGACCAGCCAATGTAAATCAAATATCTGCACCCATGTGTAAAGGGTGCAATGCACCAGACCATGTCTTAGAAGAATATTCCTACTCGAATGAGTGTGCACAGGTGAATGCCACCTATCAAGGACCATTGAACAATTCTTATGCACCCATATATAACCCAGGTTGGAGGAATCATCCGAATTTCTCATGGTCCCAGAATCCTAATGTAGGCAATCCAAATTTCAATCAGCAAAATCTAAGGTCCAACCCAGTGATGAACAACCCGCCAGGCTTCCATGATAATGACAAGAAAATTACCTCTTTAGAGAAAAGCCTAGAAGCCATGATGAAGACACATACCAGCTTTATGCAAACCACGGGTCAACTCATAAATAATAACACCCAAGCTATAGCCCGTCTGGAAATGCAAGTAAGTCAGCTGGCTTCGACCATTAGTGAATGAGAACATGGTAGGTTACCTAGCCAACCTGAGCCAAATCCTAGGAACCAAAATGGTCCACGACCCCAACAAGGAAACCAAGTTAATGGTGTAAATGCCATTCATACCTTAAGATCGAAAAAATAAATAGACAATAAAGTAGTTGCACTTGATGATATAGAGGACTCATCTGCCGAGTCACCTTCTAAAACTACTACCTTTCAACCTCAAGCACCAGAAACTGAAAATTCACCTAGTCCAGTACTTAAAAGTCCTAGAGCTCCTTTTTCAAACAGACTGAAATCTAATAAATCTGAATATTTAGATAAAATTTTAGAGGTATTTAAACAAGTCTAAGTTATTATTCCTCTTTTAGATATAATCCATCAGGTTCCAACTTATGCCAAATTTTTAAAAGATCTTTGCACTAGGAAAAGGACCACTAATGTACCAAAGAAAGCATTTTTGGCTGCAAGTGTCAGTTCATACCTATCTAGCCATGTGCCAATTAAATATAAAGACCTTGGAGCTCCAACAATTTCTTGTGTTATTGGAGAAACCAATATAAAAAAGGCCTTGCTAGATCTAGGAGCTAGTGTGAATATCCTTCCATATTCGGTGTATGAGCAACTAGGATTATAAAAATTTCAACCTACTGGGATCACATTACAGTTAGCCGATAGATCTCTCAGGATCCCTAAGGGAATGGTCGAGGATGTTCTGATAAAGGTTGAAAATTTTATTTTTCCTATAGATTTTATTGTTTTAGAGACTGAGCCAGTTGCGAATCCTAAAGGACATATACCTGTCATTTTAGGAAGACCATTCTTAGCTACGGCCAATGCTGAAATCAATTGTCGAAATGGTCTAATGAAGTTATCCTTTGGGAATATAACCATTGAGCTTAATGTTTTTAACTTAGAACAGAAATCCTCTTCTCATGCTGATGTCAATGTAGTCCAAGATGGTATTTATGAATCCATTGACATTAGTGATGATGAAGTCGACCTAGAGTCTAACCCCTGGTTAATCCATGAGTCTGAGGACGTCAATGAAATACTTAAAGAAAATCAGATTAATCAGGAATCGACACTTCCTACTGAACCAATCATTGAGATGGTGAAATCATCACCTAAACCATCAATAGAGGAAGCATCCATTTTAGAACTGAAACCCCTCCCAGAACATCTCAAGTATGCATATCTAGGACCCAAAGAAACTTTGCCTGTAATTATTGCATCAGACCTAGATCCCAAGCAAGAGGAGGAGTTAGTGTCAGTTCTAAAAGCAAATCAAGAAGCAATAGGTTGGACCATAGCAGATATCAAAGGAATAAGCCCTTCTATAGTTCAACATAGAATATACTTAGAGGAAGAGGCTAAACCAACAAGAGAAGCCCAAAGAAGGCTTAATCCAGCTATGAAGGATGTAGTTAAAAAGGAGATTCTGAAACTCCTAGATAATGAAATAATTTATCCTATTTCTGCTAGCTCTTGGGTAAGCCCAGTTTAAGTAGTACCCAAGAAATCTGTGGTAACAGTGGTCCAAAATTATGCAAACAAACTTATCCCAACTAGGACCTAAACGGGATGGAGGGTCTGTATAGACTATAGAAAGTTGAATGCTGCGACAAGGAAAGAGCACTTTTCTTTGCCATTTATTGATCAAATGTTGGAAAGACTAGCCGGAGAAGAGTTTTACTGTTTTCTTGATGGATACTCCGGTTACAACCAGATCCCCATAGCCGCTGAAGATCAAGAAAAGACTACATTCACCTATCTATTTGGTACTTTTGCCTATAGACGAATGCCCTTTGGACTATGTAATGCACCAGCAACCTTCCAGAGATGCATGATCAGCATATTTTCAGATATGATAGAACGATTTCTAGAAATTTTTATGGATGACTTTTCTGTTTTTGGCCTAACCTTCTCCAAGTGTCTGAATCACCTGCAATTAGTTCTAGAACGATGTAAGGAGAAGCACTTAGTTCTCAACTGGAAAAAATGTCAGTTTATGGTCAAACAGGGAATAGTTCTTGGCCATGTCATTTCTAAAAAGGGGATTGAAGTGGACAAGACCAAAATAGATCTAATTGCAAGTCTTCCACCACCTAAATCTGTGAAAGAAATACATTCATTTTTAGGTCATGCTGGATTCTATAGAAGGTTTATTGCCAACTTTAGCAAAGTAGTACGTCCACTGACTAATCTTTTGGCAAAGGATACCAAATTTGAATTTACTCATGAGTGCTTGGAATCTTTTGAATTTCTAAAAAAAGCACTTGTATCAGCTTCAATCATTCATCCTCCTGTCTGATCTGAACCATTTGAATTAATGTGTGATGCGTCCGATCATGTTGTGGGCGCAATCTTAGGTCAACGGATAAATAAGCTGCCTAGAGTGATATATTATGCAAGTAAAACCTTAAATGATGCGCAGCTTAACTACACCACAACTGAGAAGGAGTTCTTTGCCGTTGTCTTTGCTTTAGAGAAATTTAGATCTTATTTAGTTGGGACCCACACCATTGTTTACACCGATCACTCAGCTATTAGACATCTCCTAGCAAAGAAGGATGCCAAGGCACGCTTAATCAGATGGATTTTGCTCCTTCAAGAATTTGACCTAGAAATTAGGGACAAGAAAGGCACTGAGAATGTTGTAGCAGATCATTTGTCCCGAATTTCAGTCGCACCATCTAGTGAACCACCCATCAATGAATCTTTCCCAGATGAGCAACTCATGTCTGTGTCTACTGAACCTTGGTTTGCTGATATTGTAAATTATTTAGCCATAGGTAAGATACCTTCTCATTGGACTAAGCAGGATAAATATAAATTCTTTGCCCAAGTGAAGTATTTCATTTGGGATGATCCTTATCTTTTTAAACAATGTCCTGATCAAATTATTAGAAGGTGTATCCCAGATAACGAAGTCATGAATATTTTATCTTTTTGTCATGATCAAACATGTGGGGGTCACTTCGCGTCTAAGAAAACTGCTGCTAAGGTTCTCCAATGTAGTTTTTATTGGCCCAATTTATTTAAGGATGCTCATGAATATTGTAAAAGTTGTGCTCAATGTCAGAAAATGGGTCGAATCACCAAGCGACACATGATGCCACTCAACCCAATCTTGGTAGTTGAAGTTTTTGATGTTTGGGGGATCGATTTCATGGGACCATTTCCAAATTTCTTTGGAAATGAATATATTCTAGTAGCAGTTGATTATGTTTCAAAATGGGTAGAAGCAATTGCATGTAGAACACCCGATAGCAAAATGGTCATTAAGTTTCTTAAAGAAAATATTCTCTCCCGTTTCGGTATTCCTAGGGCCATCATTAATGATCGAGAAACCCATTTTTGTAACCGACCTTTTGCAACATTGATGAAAAAGTATAATGTCACCCATAAATTGGCCACACCATATCATCCTCAAACTAGTGGGCAAGTTAAAGTATCAAACCGACAAATCAAACAGATCCTGAAAAAAACTGTTAGTGCCAATAGAAAGGATTGGTCTTTGAAATTAATTGATGCACTTTGGGCATACCGAACCGCTTTCAAGACCAATCTAGGAATGTCTCCTTATAGGATTGTGTTTGGTAAACCATGTCACTTGCCTATTGAGATAGAACACAAAGCCATGTGGGCCATCAAACAACTAAATACAAATTTGAATGACGCTGGAAACCATAGGAAGCTTCAGTTGAATGAATTAGAAGAACTTAGAAATGAAGCCTATGAAAATGCAAGGATATAAAAGGAACGAACCAAAGCATTTCATGATCAATCAATTATGAGAAAAACTTTCAATATCGGACAAAAGGTGCTCTTATATAACTCTAGATTACATCTGTTTCCAGGAAAGCTTAGGTCTAGATGGACATGACCATTTTTAGTAAAGAAAGTCTTTTCACACGGAGCTGTTGAGATAGAAAACCCAAATAATGGTGTTATCTTTAAAGTTAATGGTCAACGATTAAAATCATTCTTGGAATTACCTGTCGAGACTGTTGAAGATGCCATGGTTCTTTATGAACCAACTTATTCTGATTAAATTGCTTCGAGGTTTGGTCTGGCTGAAGACATAAAACTTAGCGCTTCTGGGAGGCAACCCAGCTTATTTAATTTCTAATACTTTCTTTGTTTTTAGTTTGCTTAGGACAAATAAATTAGATAAACTCCATTGGGGATAATGTCGGTCAAGTTGGGGGGAGAGCTTGAACAAAATCAGGTGTTATCATTTCCTTTTCCTTCCACTATGAGTTATTTCTTGCATTTAATATATTAAAAAAAAAATTGAAATAAATTAATCTAGAAAAGAAATAAGAGTAAGTTAGAAAGTATTTGCTAATAAATGTAGTGAGTCACGGAGAAGATTAGCTGGCTAGACTCTTGGTGGCCTAGGTCATTTAAAGACTATTAGCACTTCCAATTGCACATGCACACTAACAAGGTAAAGTAGGTGTTAATTGTAAGGCCAGTTAAGGATTTGAGTATTATTTAAATTAGATAATTTTTTCTACATCCCAATTGAAGAAATTTAAATTTAAGGAAAGAGCTACCTGCCTGAAATAAAATACAAAATACAGAGTAAATATGGATTGCCCTAAGCCTAGTAACCGGGTCTCTTTACCTAAGTCAAGTGTTGAGATTCGCGTCAAATGGTGGTGGGAAGGCCAGGATGCTCAAAAAAAAAAAAAAACAGTATGAAAGCTACCTTAGTTCTTTGTTTAATCTGGGGTGTATAGAAAATTAATCGAACTAAGTTATGAAAAATGATACAATTGGCCTGTACAAATTAATACTGAAATACTAAGTTAGTTATCACTCACACAAGTGCTATAAAATTTTAAATGTACTCTAAGAAAGCTCCTAAGTAGACTGACTACCGATTCTAATTCGAAGCTCATTACTTAGTAATACTAGAAAACTTCTTGAATTTCGATCTTAAATTAATTTACAAAGGAAGGATCTTTTTGGAATATGATCTTATTTTGGTACATTGCTAAGGGACTAGCAATGATTAAGTTGGGGGGTGTGATTTATGTCACAAATTGACATAAAAAGTATCAATTAATATCTAAATTATCTAACTTTATTAAAAAATTGATACTTATTATTATATTTTGTAGAAGAAGAGGTCATCAATAGAAAGAACAAGGAAAGAGGATTCCAACGGCATAAATTTTACGCAAAACGGAGTTAAATTGACCCAGAAATTGAAGAATGAAGAAAGAAGACTCAATTGGGTCAAACCCGAGTCAAATCAGGTCAAAATTGGTCAAAAATCAACTGATTTGGTGATCTGGTTAGCCGCCTGGTCCACAGCAACAGGCGCCTGGACCATGGACCCATCGACGCACCATAAACCAGCCAATCAGCGAGTCTCGGCTCACCGCAACGCATCGCGAGCCTGGTCCATGCGCGCGGTCCAGGGCTCATGAGGAGAGAGAAGAAGGTCCGAAGGGCAACCTGATAACTTCACATCACTCGATGGTCCGATCAAGATCCAACACTCCACATTTTTGCACAATCGGATGGCCACCATCGCAGCCGGTCAAGATCCAACCGTAATCAAGGCAATTGCAAGAATCAATAAACACTAGGACAACACGGGATCCTTCTGCAGCGCGATCCAACGGACGAAATCTTCCAACACCTTGATCGGATGGTCCGCGATGCATCTGACCTGATCCCATCTCTGCAGCACAATCCAACGGCAGCGCTTCACCCAGATCATGATCCGACGGCCCAGAATCGCTCCCGACTTGATTTATTAGATAAATTGGGTCCTTTAGATGAAGATCAGACGGCTGAAATAATTTCTAGGGTTTCTTGATGGATTTAAGTACTTTTTGAACGAGATTTGAGCCCCTAAACCCCCCTAACAACCCTCTAAAACTTTTTAGTCCCACATCTAAAGTTTTGAAAACCTTATAACCCCCAAATGCTTATAAAAAGCCCCCAAAGGCCCTTGTTTTAATGATTCTTTCCTTCCGATCAAGCTTGTAACCCTAGATAGTGAGGTTTTTAGCTTTCTTCTCAAGCCTCGAGCTTTGAGGTTTTTGTAATAAATTTTTTTTATATATAAAATCTTATTTTTATGCAATTTTATCTCTTTACATTATGTAATTTATTTTTCTTGCAATTAGGATAGTTTAATTTATGCAATTTAATTTCTTGCAATTAGGTTAGTTTAAATTATGCAGTTTAAAATTATGCAATTAGGATAGTTTAATTTATGAAATTAGGGTAGTTTATTTTTCTGTATTTAAATTTTGCAAGTAGATTTAGATCATGTCTAGCTAAGCATCCCTTTTAGGGTTTGCGATGAAGCTAGATCATGAGTAGGGATTTTACATAGGGTTCTTTCTTTTTCTTAGGGTTTCTTTTTCTTCCTCTTTTGCCAAAAATTTTTGATGAACTACAGTTGGGTCAGAGTCCCTTCATAGTTCATGCTTGATTCAGTGCATAGGAGGAGAAAATCCTAAGGGATCCTAGTTACTACTCCCCTGTAAAGAATCTTGGTAGGTTATCGTTGGGCCTTAGTCCCTTCATAATCTATGCTTGGGAAAGACAAGAGGAGTAGTCGTTAGGATCAATAAGAAAAATTCTAGGTAGAATTTCCTAATCTAGATCTAGTGGATTCAAAAACTCTAGATCCTTAGTCTTATTGTCTTTAGCAAACAACTTTTGATTTTCGATTTTCGTTAAAGCTCGCTTGAGCATAGATTTAAAAATTATTTTTAAATCAAGTCTCTGTGGGATCGACCCGTACTCGCTGGTCGTGCTACTCTACACACTGTGCGCTTGCGGTTTTATAAACAAATTTTAAGATTTGCACATCAGTAGCACTGTCTACGGTCGAGGCCGAATACATTGCAGCTGAAAGTTGTTGTGCTCAGATCTTGTGGATTAAGCAACAACTTGAGGACTTTGACATCAAACTCAATAAAACTCTCATAAGATGTGATAACACTAGTACTATTAATCTAACTAAAAATCCAATTCAGCACTCTAGATCAAAACATATTGAAATTAGACATTATTTCATAAGAGAATATGTTCAAAATAATAATATAATTCTTAATTATGTATGTACTGAAAAATAATTGACTGACATCTTTATCAAGGTCTTAAGTGAAGATAGATTTTATAAAATTAGGAGAGAACTAGGAATCCTTGATCTATCAGCTTAAGTATCTCTCTGATTTCAAGTTCTTAATGCCAAAAATTCATTGAACCAAATTTGTTGAGCTCAATTCTCATCTCTCCTTTTTCTTAAGAGCTCAAAAGCTCAAAATTATTCTTCACATGATCAATCTCTGGGTAAACATCCTTTTCTCAAAGTTTCAAATTTTTTTCGAAATTTTTTCATCATTCTTTTGAATTTTTTTGTGCCATGAGTCGACCCCCAGAGTTGATCCTAGGGTAAACTTGTAATTTTTGACAAAACCCTTCGAGC
Source organism: Elaeis guineensis (assembly GCF_000442705.2). Taxonomy (NCBI): domain Eukaryota; kingdom Viridiplantae; phylum Streptophyta; class Magnoliopsida; order Arecales; family Arecaceae; genus Elaeis; species Elaeis guineensis. Next base: position 114,948,237 of record NC_025993.2, read on the forward strand.
GCTCTCTTTTTAATGAAAAATTTTTCGTTGAGCTGACTCTTACCTTTCTTTTTCTTTCTCCCACTGAACGAAAGCTCTCCCTCTCTTCTCTTTCAAACCGAAGGTTTCTCTCAAAATCTCTCTTCCCACCAATTTTCACCCTTCAAGTCGCCCATTAAGGAACCAACTTTCTTTCCTCTTTCTTCCTCATTTGGACGGTTCGAGCTTATCCTAGATTCAACCCCTCTTTTTCAAATTGATAATTTATCTCTCCAAAATCTTTATTTTTTCTTCTAAAATCTTTTCCTCTCTACCTCTCAATTAGTCTCCTAAGCTCTTTGCAAGTCTCTTTTGTCCAAATGGCTCCCAAAATGAAGCTACCGTAAAGAAAAAAATCTGTTCGCGGGTTGGAAAAGAGTGTGTGTAGAAAAAGAATGGCAGTCGAGCGCTCTCCTGCTCCAATCCAAGCTCCAGGTCCTGCTTTAACTTCTACATAGTCTCCAATCAGTTCAAGCAAGATACCTCTCTCTGATCGAAAAGTGAAATTCGGGAAGAATATAGATTTCAAATTTTTTGAAAAAGAAGGATTCTCTATTAGATCAAAGATTAAAATCAAGGATGGAAGTTTTACTGTCTATTGAAAGAAAATACTTATGTTGATTTAGTCAAAGAATTTTATTTGAACTTAAGTTACTTCAATGGAATAGTAAAGTCTACAATGAAAGGTGTTGATATTATTCTTGATCCATTGCATTTGGGATAAATCCTGCACTTGCCTTGTGAAGGCTATACTAATATGGAGCTCCCAATCAAAGAAGAAGGACATCCCCAACCGCATGAGGCAAGTATTAGCCTTAGCCCATCTCCAGCCGCATGAGGACATCACAGAGGTCTCCAACCTGTCTGTAGAGGCGGCTAGACTTTGGAGAGTTTTGGAGGATAGATTTGACTTTTTGAGGAGAGGGATCAGAAAATCCAGTGAGGCTGTCTCTACTCAGTTTGGTACCCTGATGCAGTCTGTGTCGAGAGCTTTGGATTTTTTGGACATCATCAGACTTTCTCTTCTAGCACAGTCTATATCTTCTCCGACTGCAGGACCTTCTCGCCCCTCTACTCGTGCCGATACTTCTATCCATGGTCAAGGCAGATGTGGTCGAGGTCGTGTCCATGGATTTGATCCTACATCTTCTCATCATATCTATGACTCTTCTGATGCTGATGCCTCCAGTCATGATATATATTAGATCTAGAATAGTTAGTCTTTTATGTCTAGGATCTATCTTATGGCTTTTGTATTTATTGGCTGATTGACTCTTGGATAGTTGTTATCCATGACTTTTGTATTTTGAGTTGACTCATATGTATTGGGACACCTATGTATTCAGTCACATTTTGAATATATATATATATATTTATATGCTTTGAATTTCAATGAATGTTTATGATTGGGATCAATTGAATTATCTTAATTATAAGATATAAAAAATAACTCATATTTGTGCTATAAAATATTATGAATAGCAATATCTTTTATATGAGCAAATTAATATATCCTTTATGATTGCTATAATGAGGGGGAGTAGAAAAATAAACAATCAAAGAGGAGGAGTAAAGAAATAAAATATGGTATCAAAAAGGAGGAGTAGAGAAAATATGTCCTTTATGTTATCCTTTTTTTTCTCTCTTCAAAATCTCTTGAGATCTTAATTGATGCTGTCAAAAAGGAAAAGTAGAGAATCAAAAATCAAGATCGAGCAATAAGCAATAGAGAAATAGAATCGAGAGCAATAAGCAAAATTGTCAAAGCAAATGCGTCAAAGAATCAAAATTATCAGTAATTTTTAATTTAATCTTCAAAGCAAATGATCTTATAAGCAAATTTTAAATTGATCTTTAAACTACTCATGATGCATTTCATTCAAATAACTGGCTATGATGTTTAAGTGATGCATCTTTATAAATTTGAAATTCATGTTCAATGCTTTATATATGTTATACTCTACTTTTGCTTAAGTATTTTGTCATCATAAAAAAGGAAGAGATTGTTACTCCTTGAATTGATTTTGATGATTACAAAGCATTTGAGGAGGTTACTAATAATTTTGGCTTGAAAAAAAAATTATTATTTTTTAGAGATAAAATCATAATTTTATCAAGTCCTAACTCGAAAGCCTCAAGAGAAAGAACAGAAGATTTATGATCTATTGGAGGCAATTTTAAAATTTTTGGATACGTATTTTGAAAGAAAATCATGTTAATAAAATTGAGTCGATCCCATGAGTCGACTCATGTCAAAAAGGGCTGAACGGCATGCTGATTTTTTTGGCTGGCACATCCAATTGAGTCGACCCCATGAGTCGATCCTTATGCATGAGTCGATCCTATGAGTCGATCTCTGTTGCTGTATACGTCAAAATTACAGAACAGTCATTTTTTATTCTGTACCACAGAAGTCGATCTCATGAGTCGACTCATGTGCATGAGTCGACCCCTGTGACGGAAAAACTCCGCAACGACTAGTTTTCAGCTCGTTTTGGTTGCATTTAATGCTGATTTAATGATCTCCAACAGCTCTAAATCTACCCAGATTACTCTCCACCATCATTTGAAGTTATAAAAGGCATTTAAAGGAGGGAATAAAGAAGGATTTTTCAAGTATTCATTTCAGCTCTAAGCAAAGAGCCCTCTTGAAGTTAAAGAAGCTTTCATTTCAAGTTCACCAACCCCTCAAGAGCTAATTTAAGTCTTCAACTACCTTGAGAAAAATCAGAAAAGCTTTCTTCTTATTATATAAAGTATATTTAAAGTTTTATTTGCTCATTAAAGGAGCTAAATTTATATTTTCGTGTGATTAATTCACATACTCTGTTTTGTCTTGATTTTTAGTTTTGGAAGGATTCTAAAACTTGAAAAGGTTGGTTCGAATCTTGAATCGGATTGTATTGGATTGGCTTGTACCCAAAAAATAAGTGTTCTAGCTTGGGATAGCTAGAGTCAGAGAGACCAACGTTGTATTCTTGTTGAATACAGTTTAGTGGATTTGAATTTTCAAGTAGGAGCTTGGGGAGTGGATGTAGGTGCATGGTTGGCACCGAACCACTATAAATTTTATTTGTTTGTGTTGTGCTTACTTGCTCTCTTTCTAAATTTTCTTATCTACTTGCATTCTTGCATCTAATTTCTACACCTTGCTTAAATCACTCTCAACGTATATCCTGCTCATTGTTATTTAATCATCATAGTTCTAAATTAACATTAAATGTTTTAAAAATCTAATTCACCCCCCTCTTAGATTGCATAGCTGGGCAACACCTACTAATTGAAATTTAAGATATAACTAGTCAATTCTATTATAGACATCATATGCCACTTATGCATAAATTTTATCATAATATCTATTGATTCGAAATCAAATTATTGAATCCTTTCTTTTATATCTATCATGTTCCTCATGATTTTAATCTCAAGTTCAAATATCATTAAAGTCACAATCTCGAATAATGATAATCTTAAGCTCAAATGCCACTTAAATCATATTCTCTAGTGATCATAACCTAAACTTTATATCATTCTATCACGTCAATGATCATAATCTTAAGCTCTGATATTATCCATCATACTCCACTCTGTCACATCTTATTGATCATACATAAAATTTTGATATCACTTTATCTCAATGATCTTAAACTTAAGCTCTGATATCATTCTATCATATCCTAATCACTTATATCATAATCCTCAATGATCATAACCTAAACTCTGATACCATTCTGTCACGTCCCAAATCTGGGATATAACACGACCATGCTACCGAGGGATGGAGCCCATGATAATACGAAGCCAATCCATCATAATCGTCTAAAATCTATCAAATAAAAAGATTCAATTCCTTTATTCATCAGATAATTAAACCAATATTGATTCAGAGCATCTAAATTCGAAAGCAAATATAAATTCATATCTCAAAATTTATAATTATTTATTATAAGTTCGTGATTATCATATAACTAAACTCATCTACAAAATTTTCAAGCTTGCATCGCAGATCTTCAAAGCCTAGATTTTCTTCACCGATCCTAGCTCTATTTCTCTGTATAAGAAAAAAAAATAAAAAGAATATGAGCTACACTAGCCCAGTAAGTAGAACTTGCGCTTCCTTATCGGATCAAGCATAAGTTTTTCATGATAATACAATATTTAAAAAATAATAGATAATATAAAATAAAGTATTTCATAGAGTATATAATAAAATAAGTCATAAACCAATCATGCATGTATAAAATCATGTATATTTTACAATCATGAATCATAAATCATTCTTGTCATGTATTCATGTCAAGTTTCAAAATATTGCTCTCAGATATTCGTGCTAAGGTCATTATTATATCCGTGACAGGATCATATTTTTTAATCGATAGAGTTCTTATTTCGTGTACCAACTTTATACCCATTGGCGGAGTCATGTTTCATGTGGATGCTAGCTTCGGATGTCGATCTTTCCGAAGGAATTCGTTCATAGCTATCTGAGAGCCTTTGAAATTCTTATATCTTTTTCTTAAAACATACGTATACATAGATGAAAAAAATAATAAAATTTATACTTCATAATCGTGCTATTTTCATAAAATATATTCATAAAATTAATGCTCGTAATAAAATATGATTTTTGACTTCACATATGCTGATCTTTAATTTATGAAAAATATGATTTCATCAATAACAATTCTTTGCATAGAAACATGATCATTTAAAAATAAATAAAGAGCATAAGATCTACTTACCTCAATCATCCTAGATCTTTAGTCTTCCTTAAATAAATTAGATAACCCTATTTAAAATATTAAATCAGGATCAATTTTTATTCCATATATTCAAAAAAATTAATAATAATAGAAAGTGATTGACTGAATGACCAGTCAGATAAACCCCCCAGGCACTAAATCGATTCAGAGTCATAGGTCCCTAGAAGGAAAAAAGATGGCCTGATATGGGATCCATAGGTCTTCTTAGAGAGAGAAAGAAGGAGAGAGAAAATTTTAGAGAGAGAAAATAGAGAAAGAAAGTAGAGTGAGAAGAGAGAAAAAGAGGAAGGAAGAGGGGAGAGAGAGGAGAGAGAAAATCTTCTCTCTCTCTTTTTTTTTCTTTTTCTTTTTCTTTTTCTTTTTCTTTTCTTCTTCTTCTTTCTTTTCTTTTCTTCTTTCCCTTCTTGGTCAAATGGAGGAGGGACCGAGGGGAGAGGCTCGGTGGCTCGAGCTCTAGCAAAAGGCGGTGGCACGGCTGGAGGTCCGACAATAGGTGAAGGTGGCGGTGGAGCCAAAGATGGCCGGCGACGAGATTTGGTCAATAGAGATCCGAAAATAATGAAAAATAGGAGACTTTTTTTCCGACAAAATCTGATGACTTCGGTCATCGGCAATCATGCTCACAGGCACAGGAAGGAAGGGAGAGAAGAGAGGAAGAAAGATCGTGGCTTATCTCGAGCTCCAATGACCTCTCCGGTGAGAAATCTAGGCGAGCATGGTGACGGCTTCCGTGAGCGATTTCTGACGATCCTCGTCGTTTCGCTCCGAGATTCTTTGGTGGGAATGAGGGAGAAAGATCTCTCCCTTAAGTAGAGTCGGAGGGAGAAGTTTGACTTCTCCCTAGCAAGGTTTCCAACCTCATTTAGGAGTCGGTCGGAGGAAGAAGAAGACTCCTTGCGGGAGTCTTCAATTTTTTTCTTTTTTTTTCGTTGGGCTTCTGAGATTTTGGGTCTGGTCCAAGGCCCAAATGGGCCGGGTATTACATAAAGCATTCAAATTATTTTGAGAAATAAAAATATTCAAAATATAGTACCAAAATTAAAGGTTTGTAGACAGCACTATTTCCTTGATATGTGCAAGAATGCGCAAATTTTGTGGCTATCATTTTTCATGCCAATTATTACCATTGACTTGTTAGTGAACAAAAATAATAAATAAACATACAACCGGATGGATTGCATTTTGTGCAAATATCCCATCCATAATTAGGCCTATTATAAGTAGCTTGATTTTGGGTTGCTATAAAAAATCAAGTCAATCTTGGTATAAATGTCACTGGGCTTCAGTTGAATTCATAATCTTGAGATTAATCTCTGGACAAGCTTCTAAAACCCTCAATCCATTGGCTCGATAGGACTTGATTGATACAAATATGTTAACATATAATTAACCATTGCATCCAATCAAAATATTGGACTTTTGATCTTAGTTAACATATAATCAAATATTAAATCAAACCTAAATTGAGTTTAACTCAAGCTTGAATCAATTTCAACTCAAAATAAAGTCAGCAAATCAATAAAATAATAAATGATCTAAGCAGGATCTCAATTTCAAAAACCTTGATTAATTTCAAAATGACTTGATCAAAAACTTGTGATTTTAATATGTTTAATATAATTTATAATAAATAAAATAAATAATATAATGGATGAGATTAAGAGAGAAATGAATCATGCAGCTCTCCCAATGGGTTTGAAGAAAACAAGATATTCTTGATTCTATAAGTCTTAACTGGTTCTGTCAACCTCCATCAAAATGCATGCGGAGATAATTTTATTATTTTATATCTAATTTGACATAATCTAAACATTCAATATATATTTCTAAATAATCTAATTTTTTAATTATTCAATCATTTCATTTTATGTGAAAGAAAATTTTTTTTTAATCTTTTCAACTTGAATCTTTAAAAAAAAAATTAGAAGAAGATAGAAGAATTACAAAAATAGAGCTTACTTCTTCTTTTCTTACATTGATGTTTTAAACTGAGGAACACAATATTTATTTATAATAGTTAGGTTTGCCCTTATATAATTTTGGTTAGATTCTTCTTTCTGATTCTAATAAGACCCTCTTTTCTAAAATAGACATGACTAATAGAAGTAAACTTGAAAAAGTTAAAATTCTTTAGAAAGAAGATTTTAATTTCTACATCAATTTTGTCTTTTATTTCTACATTTGATTTGTCTAAGATTAAAAAATAGGTCTGATTAAATCCGAAAAAAAAAATTTAGCTTTGATGGGCCTCAAATAATAGAATTTAGGCTTGACCGTTAGGATTTCTGCCCTCTAAAGGGTGAGTATTGTAGATATTAAGAAATATTTGACTAAAAAAATGATTATCTCAATTAGATATTGTATGGTCAAGTTATGATCTCCATAAATTTAGCTTATGACTTAACTTCTTGATGTAGCAAATCTTGCTCCTAAATCTTATCCAGCCTTATTTATAGTAGCTATAATTATCTACATTAAGTCTAGAGATCTTTCTAGATCTTTTTTTTTTAAATTTATTTTTTTTAATTTTAAAATCAAATTTGATCTTGAAAAGTGGGGGAGAGGAGAATGTATTTTCTAAGGTAAATGGGAGTATAATTTGGAAGAAAATGTGACAAATGCAATTAAAGAGGGAATATTTGACAATTCAAAACTCTCTTTTTTATATATATAGTGTAAATTATAAATTATAATATTAATATCATATTAATATATAGTAGGATTAAATTAGTCATGTATCCTCGTAACGGTTAGGAAAGGGAGAGGGGTTTAAATCAAATTATATCCAGTTTATACTTATGAAATGGTTATCTTAGATTAGGTATAAACCTACTATGATTGGAATAATGAGGTGCTAATCGAATTGCTAGATGTCTTTGCATAAACATCAAAAATTAGTGTGTGGAAGGGTATATAAAATAAAGCAAAAAAAGACCTCCTTATCTCCACTCATTCTAGGTCTCAAAGGATCATGTTTTCACTTGGTGTTTTACTTTTTTTTATAGACTTTTTTATGTTTTACTTTTTCTATAGACTTTTTTTTGTACTACTTGAGAGATGCGTTAAAATTTCTCTCGGTTAGCATGATCATCTGCGATCAATAAATACTAGGTGGGTGGCCTCCCTTTTTCCATCAAAATAAAGCATGATCATTTAGGATGCATGTCTTGAGTGCGTGATAAGTCAAGTACATGGCGACAAGAGATTGATGCGTTGATCAAATTTACCTGTAATAAAAATAGCCTCCTCCCAAACCTTTATTATATTTCTAACTCTATCTCACTTGTTTTTATTACGTATCTTTTATGAAAAAATGACCTTAAGAATTAAATCAACTTGAAAATTTAATTGGATCTGATTATGAATTGCCACTCACTAAAACCAATAGGTATCATATGGCATTTGATTTAGATTTATAACTTGCTTAATTGAGTCAATTCCTAAGGGTCAAAATACTTCTTTGCATAACTTTTTCTTGAGCTAAGCTTATTTATTAAATCAAAAGATGCTTTTAGCTTTATCTTGTTTTCTATGAAAATCAAATTGAGTGAGCCACTGATGCTATGTTTAGATGCCAAATGGCTAACCAAGTGTAGTCATTTTTAACTTTTAGTGACCAACACTTTCCTATCTATATGTGAGTTTGAAAGGTGCTTGGTTAGCTAGCCTTTATTGTTGAAATGAGAAAAGATTTTTGGTTGAAAGACTGCTATTAAGTAGTAAAGGATAATTTTTTGATTATAGGGACAGCACCACCCTAATGCTTAGCCTTCTCTACAGTTAAAATAACATAGGAGAGACATTAGAGATGCTTAAGATTATTAAAAGTGAGATCTTATAAGTTGTAGAGCCACATCTTAGAGCATGTGAAAGTCTTGTAGCACAAATTGGCCTACTAGCCAAGCCGTAGAGGTGCGACCTGAAGCAACGACATATAGATCAAAGTTTCCACATATTTATGAGACATATTTGGCAACTAACCATGGCAGGCTTGGAGAAGTGATTGGGAGACGAACAAGAGAAACCATTGATGGTTAAAATTATTCTCCCATTTAATAGAACAACTTTAACTAGTTTGACCTAACATGATTGATTGGCTAATTTAACCGCCCAAGAAGCATTGGTGTTTGGATGGATACTTAAATAACTATATCTTAACTAGGAATTATTTTAGCATTCAAACAAAGCTTTTTTAGCAAGCTACACTTGAATCATAAATAACTTAGAACATACTAGATTGTTATTATATACATGGATGGCAAATATTTATCATAGAAGGTCACTTCATAAACACGAGAAAAAAAAATCTCGGATAGAATCAATATAATGGGACCGAATCTAGATCACTGATATACAATACTTGACCATTGGACCAATTCAACCAATCGACACTAGCCTATACTCTATTACTAAATGAGTGAGAGATTATATTTATATATAATCCTAAAATTTTAAAATATTAGTTCAAATTTAAACTCTTGCCAATCTTTCTAAATAAATCTTTTTTCAATCCTATCCATTTTGCCCGTAACAATATTCCTTGAAATCTTTGTAAGGGCTCCTTTTCCAACTCCACAATAAAAAAAAGCCACATGTCCAAATGTGCATCAAATATGCCCAAGAATGATACCATGATATAAAACATATCGATACTTGTATCCATCTCAACTTCATATCCATACCCGCTTTATATCTAGAGTTGGATCGAAGAAAACAGATGGTATGAATCAAATCAGATTGGATAAACATGATAAGCTGGATTAGATCAGATAACATAAAGAATTCATTATGTAAATATTTTAAATTAATTATAAAAAATTTAGATTAATATTATACCGAATAGAATCTTGGATGGAGCATATTATCATGTGCATTCGATTTGAATTAAATTTAAATATTTAATTTAAAATTTATATGTAAATCGAGATTTAAATGGATCGGATAAAACCCACATCTGATGTAATCGAATCAAATATCGGCTGCAATTGCCATCCTAATAAAGCCACACGCACGAAGCATCACCCTCGTTCCCGAGAGCGCGAGGAAGCTCCTAGACCCTCCTAATCCTTCCAGAGCTTCCACGTGTCCCAGCCTATAAAAGCCTTCGTCCCCGCCAGCTTATGGCCGTATTTTGCGAAGTCTTCTTTCCCTCCCTGCTCTTCTTTGCTCTCCTTGCTGTCGAATTAGGATTCGGATTAGGGTTTTAGAACCCCTTCTGAGAATTGTGGTTTACTGTCTCCAATTCGTTGCCCAGAAATGGCCTCTTCCTCGGCCCAGATCCACGTTCTCGGCTCTGTTACGGCGTTTCCCTCGTCACGGAAGCCCTCCGCCGGAATCTCCTCCTCAAAGTCCCTCTTCTTCGGTAATCGCCATAGAAACGGCAGTAATGGAGCTTTTCTTAGTACAAGAAGGGGAGCCGGGAGGGGAAATCGGGCCTACGGCGGCCCTCTCCGGGTGGTGAGCCAGAAGGTGGTAGGTATTGACCTGGGGACCACCAACTCGGCTGTGGCGGCCATGGAGGGTGGGAAGCCGACGATCATAACCAACGCCGAGGGGCAGCGGACCACGCCGTCGGTCGTGGCGTATACGAAGAACGGTGATCGGTTGGTGGGGCAGATTGCGAAGCGGCAGGCGGTGGTGAATCCTGAGAATACTTTCTTCTCGGTGAAGCGGTTTATCGGGAGGAAGATGTCTGAGGTCGATGAGGAGTCGAAGCAGGTCTCTTACCGGGTCGTTAAGGATGAGAATGGAAACGTCAAGCTCGAGTGTCCGGCCATCGGGAAGCAGTTTGCTGCTGAAGAAATCTCAGCTCTGGTTATTTTCTTCTTCCTTGTGCTTTTGTTTCAATTTAAGTATTAAGCTCTCAATATATCTTAAGCATTCGGTGAGTTTTCACTCATAGTTTAGTAAAGTTTGAATTTTGAGCGAGTTATATCGGAAATGAAATTTCTTTTGATGCGAGCTTAGATGGAGATGTCTTTGTTGATGCCAAAAGACTAAATGATATGTTCGCCTAGAACTCTTCTAATTTGCCATCGGTTTCATCTCAATTAGCTCTTCTTAGGTTGCTTAAATCCGGGTTTATGTGTCTGATTATTGACCTTCAGAAATTAATAGACAACCTTTGCATATAGAGCTTTGGGTTTCTCCCTACATAGCTTTTCTATAGATGCACTTTTTTGGGGCAGGCATATTGAAGGCATATTTCCTTTTTCAAAGAATAAATATGAGTTCTGAAGACCATCCTTGTAGTAGATGCAGCAAGGGTTGTTTTAGGATTCATATACTCATCCCTACTTTAAAAAGAAGAAGAAGAAGAAGAAGAAGAAGAAAGATTCATTTTTGAGTCTTTTGGTCTCAGAAAATATCTCTTTTTAATAAACTCCACAAGTACTGTAGATATCATATGGTTTCTTTTTGTTTAAACTTTTTGAGAGTTAACCTTGATGTTGTAAGTCATGGAATGTTATTATTAAAGCTTATATCTTCTGTTGTTCCTTTCATAGTTTAGGTCTGCAAAGCTGGCTTTGACCAACTGATTGGAACTGTAGCTGATTCTTGTTTTGGTTGCATTGAATTAGTTGAATGTTCATGTAGATTGTGACGTCCTAACGTTTAGCTAGTAGTTTAGAATTTGCACATTAGTAGTGGCTTTTATGGCAGTATATGGAGTTTAAAGTGCATCTGTTTTATTATTCTAGCCTGGAGCATTAAAAATCATCTTGTGCTTTTCAGGTTTTAAGGAAGCTCGTTGATGATGCATCTAAGTTTTTGAATGACAAGGTTACTAAAGCGGTTGTCACAGTTCCAGCATACTTCAATGACTCTCAAAGGACCGCAACAAAAGATGCTGGTCGTATTGCTGGTTTGGAAGTTCTTCGTATTATCAATGAACCCACAGCTGCATCATTGGCATATGGTTTTGAGAAGAAGAACAATGAAACAATTCTAGTGTTTGACTTGGGAGGTGGTACTTTTGATGTTTCAGGTAAACAAACTAGTCAAAGTCTGTGTTGCTGCCTCATCTTTATTGATCTTTGAATTAATTTTTGGTGTTAACAAGCATTGCTTGGATTACTATGTTGTGGTTGCATATTTGCGGATATGCATTTATATCCTTTTTTAGATTCAATGATCAGATTGTAGGCAAAAGTAGATGTTGTGGTGGATGTAATGGTATTTGGAGAGCTGTCTTTGCGAAAACAAAATGGACCTTTTAAGTTCTAAGATATAGGATTAATTAAAATAACTGGTTAAAGTGTTAATTGCAGAGAAGCAACCACAAATAGATTTTGCAGTCTGTTTAGCAGAGATGTACTCTAGGGCCTAAGGGTAATTTCCATGTTTTGTTCAGTCTAGTTATGCTAGGATAATGCTTATGTCGAGAATGCCATCTTAGTTAGAACTGAACAATTTTGCTCTTTATTATTTATATTATTACAGTTTCAATCAGTTGATTTTCATTTTCGGTTATGAGAATGTTTCTATTTTCACGAGAACAGGCCATGTTTCATTGGAAATGATCTTGTACTGTGTTAACTTAAAGCTCTCCCTTGAGTCTTCAAGGGTTTGACCGTGATATAGTGTATTCCACCTTTAAAAGAGTCTCTCAATGATTATTTTTCTCTTCTTAGCCCATCTTTTTTTATAAAAAAAAAATTGATGCAAATACAATAGTATAATTATCAGGTTCTAAAAATTTTATGATAACATAAAAGCTCCTCAAAATATTGAATCCTTATGATTTTTTTAATCATGCTTTCAAACTGAAGTTCCATAATTCTATTTGAATTTTCATATGTTACAATGGCCATAATAGAACAGCTTAAATCATTTTAAAATTTATAACATCTACATTATAGAAGACTCACCTATATAATATTATTGTTGGTGCAAAAATCCGCCTGCGTCGGAGAAGCTGGAGTCGAGGGAGTCGCGGTCGCCGCCGGGACCTGCAAAAGAAGTCTAAACCGGAGTTGGGGTTGCTCCGGCAAGACCTCCGACGCTCAAGTCAGTTCTCTGCCTCAACAAGAATGGAGTGCTCGAACGAAAATTTTAGCAGAGTTTCTAGGTAAAAACGAGAGCTTAGAGAATAATGTATCTGGGGTCCCCTTTTATAGACGGAGGGAGCAACAGACTGATAGCGATGTCTGTAACCGTCTGGCAGTGGGCTGCCCAGAGTCAGGGGAGTTTGTTGCGAAGAGTAGTGGGGTGGATCGTGGCTATCACGGGACACGCCACGGGAGTCTGTCCGGGGAGTGGAGCGGCGTCGTTGTCGCGACTTGCCAGAGGATGGAAGAATCGCGCGGTATCCGTCGCAGGAAGTGGAGCAGGATCGTGGGCATCATAGCGGTCTGCCAGGGAGTAATGGAGCCGCGCGAATCCGTCGCAGGAAGTGGAGCAGAGTTGTGGCCGTTACTGGGCCCGCCAGGGAGCAATGGGGCCGCGCAGAATCCGTCGCAGGAGGTGGGGCAGGATCGTGGCCGTTGCTGCGTCACGCCAGGGAGTGCAGACCTGTCGGCTGAAGTTCGGCTGGAGTGTCTGGCGGAGAGGGGTGGTTAGCTATCCATTTGAGAGGAGCCGGAGTCCGCTCCCGTAAGAGTCCGGACGAAGTCTTCCTTCAGCCGAAGTTGGGGACGAGGTCCGCTCCCGTGAGAGTCCGGACGGAGTCTTCCCGCAGCGGAGTCGGAGACGAGGCCCGGCTCCCGTAGGGGTCCGGGCGAGTCTTCCTGCAATTAAAGTCAGGGGCGAAGTCCGGCTCCCGTAGGAGTCCGGACGAAGCTTACCAGCAGTTGAAGTTGGTGACGGAGCCCGGCTCCCGTAGGAGTCCGGGCGGAGTCTACTTGGCAGTTAGAGTTGTGGGCGGAGTCCGGCTCCCGTAGGAGTCCGGACGAGGTCTGTCTTCAGCCGGAGTCGGGGACGAGGCCCGGCTCCCGTAGGGGTCCGGACGGAGTCTTCCTGCAATTAAAGTCAGGGGCGAAGTCCGGCTCCCGTAGGAGTCCGGACGAAGCTTACCAGCGTTGAAGTTGGTGACGGAGCCGGCTCCCGTAGGAGTCCGGGCGGAGTCTGCTTGCGGTCGGAGTTGTGGGCGGAGTCCGGCTCCCGTAGGAGTCCGGACGAGGTCTGTCTGCAGCCGGAGTCGGGGACGAGGCCCGGCTCCCGTAGGGGTCCGGGCGGAGTCTTCCTGCAATTAAAGTCAGGGGCGAAGTCCGGCTCCCGTAGGAGTCCGGACGAAGCTTACCAGCAGTTGAAGTTGGTGACGGAGCCCGGCTCCCGTAGGAGTCCGGGCGGAGTCTGCTTGCGGTCGGAGTTGTGGGCGGAGTCCGGCTCCCGTAGGAGTCCGGACGAGGTCTGTCTGCAGCCGGAGTCGGGGACGAGGCCCGGCTCCCGTAGGGGTCCGGGCGGAGTCTTCCTGCAATTAAAGTCAGGGGCGAAAGTCCGGCTCCCGTAGGAGTCCGGACGAAGCTTACCAGCGGTTGAAGTTGGTGACGGAGCCGGCTCCCGTAGGAGTCCGGGCGGAGTCTGCTTGCGGTCGGAGTTGTGGGCGGAGTCGGCTCCGTAGGAGTCCGGACAAGGTCTGTCTGCAGCGGAGTCGGGGACGAGGCCCGGCTCCCGTAGGGGTCCGGGCGGAGTCTTCCTGCAATTAAAGTCAGGGGCGAAGTCCGGCTCCCGTAGGAGTCGGACGAAGCTTACCAGCAGTTGAAGTTGGTGACGGAGCCCGGCTCCCGTAGGAGTCCGGGCGGAGTCTGCTTGCGGTCGGAGTTGTGGGCGGAGTCCGGCTCCCGTAGGAGTCCGGACGAGGTCTGTCTGCAGCCGGAGTCGGGGACGAGGCCCGGCTCCCGTAGGGGTCCGGGCGGAGTCTTCCTGCAATTAAAATCAGGGGCGAAGTCCGGCTCCCGTAGGAGTCCGGACGAAGCTTACCAGCGGTTGAAGTTGGTGACGGAGCCCGGCTCCCGTAGGAGTCCGGGCGGAGTCTGCTTGCGGTCGGAGTCCGGCTCCCGTAGGAGTCCGGACGAGGTCTGTCTGCAGCGGAGTCGGGGAGAGGCCGGCTCCCGTAGGGGTCCGGCGGAGTCTTCCTGCAATTAAAGTCAGGGGCGAAGTCCGGCTCCCGTAGGGTCCGGACGAAGCTTACCAGCGGTTGAAGTTGGTGACGGAGCCGGCTCCCGTAGGAGTCCGGCGGAGTCTGCTTGCGGTCGGAGTTGTGGGCGGAGTCCGGCTCCCGTAGGAGTCCGGACAAGGTCTGTCTGCAGCCGGAGTCGGGGACGAGGCCCGGCTCCCGTAGGGGTCCGGGCGGAGTCTTCCTGCAATTAAAGTCAGGGACGAAGTCCGGCTCCCGTGGAGTCCGGACGAAGCTTACCAGCGGTTGAAGTTGGTGACGGAGCCCGGCTCCCGTAGGAGTCCGGGCGGAGTCTGCTTGCGTGGAGTTGTGGGCGGAGTCCGGACGAGGTCTGTCTGCAGCCGGAGTCGGGGACGAGGCCCGGCTCCGTAGGGGTCTGGGCGGAGTCTTCCTGCAATTAAAGTCAGGGGCGAAGTCCTGCTCCCGTAGGAGTCCGGACGAAGCTTACCAGCGGTTGAAGTTGGTGACGGAGCCCGGCTCCCGTAGGAGTCCGGGCGGAGTCTGCTTGCGGTCGGAGTTGTGGGCGGAGTCCGGCTCCCGTAGGAGTCCGGACGAGGTCTGTCTGCAGCCGGAGTCGGAGGAGACTCGCGAGGGTTAATCCCGTTGAGAACTTCGGCTGAGGGTATTTTATACCCAACACCAGTCCCCCTACTTCCGAGTTTGAATTTCGAATGAAGGAAGTACAGAGAGGTTTGCACAGCCGAAGTTGCCCCCTTGAATCTTGTGCACGGCCGCCCTCAGATATTTTGGCATTAAATGTGCGCGTGCTGGAGTCTTTTCGAATCGGAGTGATACGAAGGGACCCTTCGAAATTCCGCTGGTATGCTGGCCCAGGTACGGCAGTAATGGCTCTGTCAGCCGTCAGCCACTTTTAGCCGCCTGCCGTGGTGAGTGGGACACGTGTCGAGCGCGGGCCGGCCTGGGGGATTCGCGATCATTATGGGCCGGATCCAGGGTCTATTTAAACCCGTCCTTCCGCCTTTAGGGGCCCTATTCCGCTTGAGAGTTCTATCGGTATCTGCCCTTTCTTCGAGAGCCCTGATTCTCTTGGCGTCTTCTTGGGCCATAGGCGTCCTTCGAGTCATCCCTGTCCTCGCCCCTCTGCATCCCTCAGAGCGATCTAGGTTAGTCCCAGAACCTTCATTTTTCTTCCCGCCACTTAGGGGCCTTTTCTTTGCCATTTTCTTCTGTCGTATTCCTCTGAGTTAGTCTCCTGTGACCTCTCGTCCTTTGTCCCGTCCGTTTTCTTCGGATCATTAGGGTCTTCATTTGAAGGTATTCGAAATGTCTTCCGGTACTTCCGCTTCCAGCGGTTCCGGGAGTTCTTCCGCCTCAACCCCCAGGTCCCCTTCTGTAGATGAACCCGCACCTGGGGTGGGCCTCGCCCGATTTTTGCGTCGGGTGCCATTCCTGCTCCCTGACTCTGGATGAACTCCTTCTGATAAGGGTTCAGTATGGAGTTCCTCCGGAGTACGACCTGGAGCTGCCTGGCCCCTCCGACCGGGCTAGCCTCCCCACCCGGTCGTTTTTGCCTGTATCAGGAGGCGTTCCGTGCCGGACTCCGGCTTCCGCTTCCGTCTTTGTTGTCGCCCTCTTCCGGTTCTTAGATATCTCTTTGGCTTCAGTTGCCCGAATTCTTTAGGTTTTTGATAGGGTTTCTTTCCCTTTGCCACGTAGTCGAGTCCAGCCTCCTCTCTCTGTTTAGGCATTTCTATACCTTCAAGCGTCACCCTTCGGCGAAGGACTGGTGGTATTTCTCCCCTCAGTTTGGCAAGAAGGGGTTGCTGAAAGGTGCCCCCTCTTCAATCCACAACTGGAAGGGAAATACCTCTTCGTCCACTGCCCGACCTTGAGGCTGGGGCTGCCCCCTTGGGGCTCTCTGAGGGACTCTGTCTGCCGGGCTCCCAGCCTGGGGGAGGACGACCTCCAGGCCGCCGGAAGCTTCTTGACTATTCCGCTCCTTCCCTTCCCAACCTTCTGAGGGAGCAATTTTTGTTCAACATCGGCCTGAGCCCCCAGGATCCTGCGAGTACTCCATCTTTTCCTTTCTCTTCTTTTCTTCTGTCCTTCTTCTTTTTTTTCTTTTTCTTCTCTCTTCTTTCTTCTTTTTTTTTTTTGTCACTCCTTCCTTTTTCATCCCATTATTGATTTCTGATCTCTCTTTTTTTTTTTTTTTTTTTAGGAATGGACGCGAAGCAGCACGGATGCTCGCCAGGGGCTCAAGGCCCACAAAAGAAAAGGTGCCGCGGTCTCCGGATCAGCAAAGAAGGCCAGGGTGGAGGAGACGAGCCTGGCCGCGCCTGTCCAGGCGGCCCCCGCGATCGACGTTCCTTCGGACGCCGAACCAACGGCCCCCGGGCCTCTTCAAGGAGTCCGCGACTGGGGCTCCCGTTTCGGGGGTCCGCTCCACGGAGGCGCCCGTAGTCGAGAGGGGGAGGAGAAGGAAGTCGGTGGCCCGCAGGGTGGGTAGCCGCCGAGCCCCGCTGACGAGTCCCTCGTTCCGAAGAGGAGCCGGAGAATCCCTTCAATGACAGGGACCTGATCAAGCGGTTGATCGACGGCTGCATTCTGCCTGAAGTCGTCGAGAGGATCGACCGCGTCGATCCTGAGCAGCGGGTTTGGGACTCCCTAGGATCCTTTCTCGAGGTAAACAAATCTTCATTTAACCGGCTATTCGACCCTTGTTCTGATCCCTAGCCGCCCTTGCAGATTGGGCACCAGCTCCTCGCCAATATCGAGGCGACGAACCGGGCGAGGAGGGACGCCATCCAGGTGGAGGAGCTCGCCGGGCCGAGGTCGCTCGCCTCAAAGAAAAGGCAGCCGAAGTAGTTGCCCTCCAGGAGGCCCTGGAGAGAGAAAAGCAGGCCCGGGAGGAAGAGAGGCAGACCTCGGAGGAGACGGTGAGGAAGGCGGAGGCCGAGGTCGCCAACTTGGCGGAGCAGATTCCGATCCTGGTCTCGGAGGCCAGGGTTCTTGCAGTGGAGGAGTTCAAGGCCTCCGCAGAGATGAGGGACTGAACGTCAGGTTCGGCCAAGAAGCATTCATCAAGGGGTTCGAGCTCTGCCAGGAGAAGGTGGCCAGGAAATTTTCGAGCTCGACCTCGGCTTCTTGGGCGAGGAGTCTGAGGATGAGGTCGGTCCTTCTCCTGCCGCTACTGCTACCGCAGCCCCCCTCCAGGAACACCGAGCTCTCCAACTCCTGCTTCTGAGGTCTGAGACCTCCGACCTTGTATCTTTCTTTTACTGTATTTTTCTTTTCCTTTTTGTCTTCAAGAATCATTCAATCAATAAAGTTGAATTTCTCACCGTGGATGGCTTCTCTTCTCCCCCTTCCCCCTTTTTATTTTTCTTTCTGCAATGAGACGCGCCTTGACGCTTCTGTCTCTCGATGGCAGTGTCCTGCCAAGGCACTTCCCTGTCCAGGGATCCCGCTGAAGTCCACGATCCAGCGGCTGGAAGGAGGTTCTTCATGCGACAAAAAGGTCGAAGAAGATGGAAGGCGAGCTTCGCAGGTTAAGGGAGGGTTACTCTGAAGCCACCTCGGAGGCCACCCGCTTTCGGAATCTCCACGTGAAGGGGATCATGGAGTATAGCCGGAGGAAGGCGGACTTCGCGAAGGAGCTTGAGGAACACAAGAAGAGTGCCAGCGATCGAATTTGGGCTCAAGCTGCCAAGATCAGCTCTCTCAGGGTGGAACTGTCAGCTGCGCGGGAGAGAATTGGCCAGCTGGAAGGAAGTTCATCCCGGCTCTTGGCTCGGGCCGACGGCGACCGGGAGTGGTCGAAGAAGGTCTCCGACCTTCAGCAGCAGCTTCAGGACGCCGAGGTGAGCTACGACGTGCATCGGACCGGTTGGCGCAGGCAGGTGGATGAATATAAAGGAGACTCAGGGTGGCGGCCGACGAAGTCGCCCGTCTTCAGAGGCAGCTGGCTGACAGGGCTCAGCTTACTTCTGCTCGGGATTCTAATGAACTCCAGTCCCTAAGAGGAACCGTCGAAGGGCTTTCTGTCGCCCTCGGGGAAAGGACGGCTGAGCTGCAGCAATTGAAGATCCAGCTGGCATACGAGCAGCAGGCCGTCACGGACGCGGAGGCGGAATCTGAGGTCCTGAGAAAGAGGCGTCGAGAGGCGGAGACCGAAAGCCAGGACTTCGTCGGGCGCTCCAGGACGCGCTGCTGAAAAAGAGAGAGCTAGAAGAAGAAGTTGAGAATCTGAGGCAGTCCTGGATAAGGGGTGGAGCAGATAATTCTAGGTCGGAAGGAGCAGAGCTTCCCTAGGGCTCTTTTTGGCCTTCTGTCTTTTCATGTATACATTTTCCCTTTTGTTGTTTTGTCTCGCTTTTGTCGTTTTGCTTTTCTTCCTTTGGCCTTCTGGGCTTCATGGTGTATATTTCGCAAATGGAATGAAAAGGGATTTTGTGTTACCTCGTCCGCGTATTGTATTAAATTATCGTCCGCCGAACTTCTCTTGTCGTTGACTTGTCCGATGTTGACGTCGTTTGGAGGTGCCCAGTCGTCGATACGCTGATTTACTTTCCTCGTCGTCCATGGCCGTAGGCTCGAGCTTGGTGGTCCGATCTCCGCATTACCCGAAGGTGTCGCTGTTTTCTTGACCTGTGTCGAGAGCCCTTTTAGAGGCCGGGGGCGCTGGTAGGAACTTCCGTCTTTGTTAAGATGAGGTTCCTTACGTCTTTGGCGTAGTTTGTCCTTCATCTGTTTCGATGTAGTTCGTCGCTTTCCTTTTTAATTTCCTCCCTCCTTTCGGAGTGAGGGTCCTCCCCTTGCCTTTCGCGGGGTTGCGTAGAAGTGTGGAGGTGCCGCTGAGGGGCCTTTCCCCTTCATCCGATCTTGTTGGGCGGTCGGGTTTCGTCACCGTCAGGATGAGGTTCTCCTTCCGTTCCTGACGTAGTCGATCTCAGCTCAGGTTAGGATGAGGTTCTCCTCCTGTTCCCAACGGGGCCGCGGGGCACATAAGGGCCATCGCAAGGGCCTCTCCCCCATCCGGTCTAAAAGAACCGGGCCTTCGACTTTGCTCATGTCAGGACGAGGTTCTCCTCCTGTTCCTGACATGGCTGTGGGGGCGCATTAGGGCGTTGTAAGGCCTCTCCCCCATCCGGTTAAAAGAATCGGGCCTTTGACTTTGCTTATGTCAGGACGAGGTTCTCCTCTGTTCCTGACATGGCTGTGGGGGCGCATTGGGTGTTGTAAGGCCTCTCCCCCATCCGGTCTAAAGAATCGGGCTTTGACTTTGCTCATGTCAGGACGAGGTTCTCCTCCTGTTCCTGACATGGCTGTGGGGTGCATTCGGGCGTTGTAAGGCCTCTCCCCCATCCGATCTAAAAGAACGGCTTTGACTTTGCTCATGCAGGACGAGGTTCTCCTCCTGTTCTACATGGCCATGGGGGCCTAAGGGCCGTTATATGGGCCTCTCCCCAATCGATCTCAAGATAATCGGACTTTCATTTTATTTATGTTAGGATGAGGTTCTCCTCCTGTTCCTAACATAACCTTGTTTTAACTGTTTGAAGGGGTTATCCCCAGTCGTAACGAATCCATGCCAAATGGGAAGAACATGCAAAGTCGAAAGGAATTTAGATTCAGGGCAAAGTCGTAAGCGATACATTTACAGGTTTCCCGAGTTCCATGGTCGTGGAAGGTCTGCTCCTCCTTGAGGCCCTCCGGTGATGGAGTCGATGGTCCCGATTGGAGGCCGATCCCCGGGCTGCTCCTCCCTCCTTGGCGGTTCAGGTTGCGGCAGGGCCCTTGGCCGATCTTCTCTACCCTCAGGCCGGCGTCGGATGAACCTGTCGAGTCGACCTCGCCGGATGAGCTCCTCGATCTCGTCTCGGAGCTGGATGCATTCCTCCGTGTCGTGGCCGTGGTCGGGTGGTAGAGACAGAACTTGTTGGGGTTGCGCTTCTCGGGGTGTGTGCGCATCCTCTCTGGCCTAGGGAGCTGCTCCCTGACCTCCATCAGTACCTGGGTCTTCGAGGCATTGAGGGGGCGTAGTTGCGGAATCTTCCGATGGAGAACCCGCGAACCCGCGATCCGAACTTCTCTGCCTACGTACCCGGGGGAGTATGGGCACGCTTGTGCCCAGGAGGGGATCGAGAATGCGGCCGAGCTTCTCTCGACCTTTTTTCGACTGCGGGCTTACTCGAGTCTCCGCCTGCCGCTCTCTCACGGTCTCCTCATCCTTCATTTTGAAGGCTTCTTCCGCTCGGGCGTACCCTTCAGCCCGAGCCAACAAATCAGCAAAATCCCTGGGGTACTTCTTCTCCAGGGAGAACAAAAGGTCATTCTTCTGAAGGCCGCCCTTCAGAGCGGCCATTGCGACTGATTGGTCCAAATTCGGACCTCCAGCGCTGCGACATTGAAACGGTTGATGTAGGCCCGAATGGACTCCCCCTCCCTCTGCCTGATATTAATGAGGGACTCCGAGCCCTTCGGGGGCGTCGGCTGCTGACAAAATGGGCCACAAATTGGTGGCTCATCTGATCGAAGGAAAAGATGGTACCCGACTTCAGCATCGAGTACCAATTTCTCGCCGCTCCCTTCAAGGTGGAGGGGAAGGCTCGGCACAGGATGGCGTCAGGTGCGCCATGAAGCAGCATCATCGTCCGAAGGCTTCCAGATGATCAACTGGGTCTGAAGTCCCGTCGTAGCTTTCGAACTGGGGGAGTTTGAAGTTTGGCGGGATCGGTTCCTGCATGATCATTTGAGAAAAGGGAGGGTCAGTGCAAATATCCTCACCGTAAGCGGGGGAGCGTGGCGGAGTTCTTCGATCCGCCGGTTCATCTCCTGGAGTCTCCGTCCAGGAAATCCTCTCGACTCGGGTCTCGAGGGTCCTCTGGCAGAATGGGGGCAGGGATCTTCCAGGGGTGGAGTCATGATCCGATTGAGGGCTCTCCACCCTCGGGTTCGTCTTCCGGAAAGACGGGGCGGCTGGCCCAAGTGGCCCCCCCACTGCCGGATTCTGGCATTCCGGTGACACCCTTTCCAGGCGCACTGATGCCTGCGGCTGCTGCTGCTGCTGTATGGCCTGTACAGCTTCAGTGAGGCCTCTGACTGCTGCGCCAGCAGATCAAATTGCTCCGCGCCGACCGCCATCGTCGGAGGAGGAGGCTGGGAAACTGGAGGTGAGGTCGGAGCCTGAGATCTGGCCGCGGAGGCCGTGGATCGTCGGTGGATGCCTTGCGGGAGGCATCGAGCAAAGACCAAGTGGAGGAAGGAGGAGAGGATGCCGGAAAAGATGCCCGGGGGCGGTCCCGTTGAGCGCTCCTTTAAGAACAAGGATACTGCGAAGACACAGCCCTTCCTCTAGCGCCAATCCTGTTGGTGCAAAAATCTGCTTGCGTCGGAGAAGCTGGAGTCGCGGTCGCCGCCGGGACCTGCAAAAGAAGTCTAAACGGAGGTGGGGTTGCTCCGGCAAGACCCTCCGATGCTCAAGTCAGTTCTCTGCCTCAACAAGAATGGAGTGCTCGAACGAAATTTTAGCAGAGTTTCTAGATAAAAATGAGAGCTTAGAGAATAACGTATCTGGGGTCCCCCTTTTATAGGCGGAGGGAGCAACAGACTGATAGCGATGTCTGTAACCGTCTGGCAGTGGGCTGCCCAGAGTCAGGGGAGTTTGTTGCGAAGAGTAGTGGGGTGGAATCGTGGCTATCACCGGGACACGCCACGGGAGTCTGTCGCGGGGAGTGGAGCGGCGTCCGTTGTCGCGACTTGCCAGAGGATGGAAGAATCGCGCGGTATCCGTCGCAGAAGTGGAGCAGGATCGTGGCATCATAGCGGTCTGCCAGGGAGTAATGGAGCCGCTGGAATCCATCGCAGGAAGTGGAGCAGATCGTGGCCGTTACTGCGGCCCCAGGGAGCAATGGGCCGCGCGAATCCGTCGCAGGAGTGGGGCAGGATCGTGGCCGTTGCTGCGTCACGCCAGGGAGTGCAGACCTGTCGGCTGAAGTTCGGCTGGAGTGTCTGGCGGAGAGGGTGGTTAGCTATCGTTTGAGAGGAGCCGGAGTCGGCTCCCGTAAGAGTCCGGACGAAGTCTTCCTTCAGCCAAGTTGGGGACGAGGTCCGGCTCCCGTGAGAGTCCGGACGGAGTCTTCCCGCAGTCGGAGTCGGAGATGAGGCCCGCTCCGTAGGGGTCGGGCGGAGTCTTCCTGCAATTAAAGTCAGGGGCGAAGTCCGGCTCCCGTAGGAGTCCGGACGAAGCTTACCAGCAGTTGAAGTTGGTGACGGAGCCGCTCCCGTAGGAGTCCGGGGAGTCTGCTTGGGTGGAGTTGTGGGCGGAGTCCGGCTCCCGTAGGAGTCCGGACAGGTCTGTCTGCAGCCGGAGTCGGGGAGAGGCCCGGCTCCCGTAGGGGTCCGGGCGGAGTCTTCCTGCAATTAAAGTCAGGGGCGAAGTCCGGCTCCCGTAGGAGTCCGGACGAAGCTTACCAGCAGTTGAAGTTGGTGACGGAGCCCGGCTCCCGTAGGAGTCCGGGCGGAGTCTGCTTGCGGTCGGAGTTGTGGGCGGAGTCCGGCTCCCGTAGGAGTCCGGACGAGGTCTGTCTGCAGCCGGAGTCGGGGACGAGGCCCGGCTCCCGTAGGGGTCCGGGCGGAGTCTTCCTGCAATTAAAGTCAGGGGCGAAGTCCGGCTCCCGTAGGAGTCCGGACGAAGCTTACCAGCGGTTGAAGTTGGTGACGGAGCCCGGCTCCCGTAGGAGTCCGGGCGGAGTCTGCTTGCGGTCGGAGTTGTGGGTGGAGTCCGGCTCCCGTAGGAGTCCGGACGAGGTCTGTCTGCAGTCGGAGTCGGGGACGAGGCCCGGCTCCCGTAGGGGTCCGGGCGGAGTCTTCCTGCAATTAAAGTCAGGGGCGAAGTCCGGCTCCCGTAGGAGTCCGGACGAAGCTTACCAGCGGTTGAAGTTGGTGACGGAGCCCGGCTCCCGTAGGAGTCCGGCGGAGTCTGCTTGCGGTCGGAGTTGTGGGCGGAGTCCGGCTCCCGTAGGAGTCCGGACAAGGTCTGTCTGCAGCCGGAGTCGGGGACGAGGCCCGGCTCCCGTAGGGGTCCGGGCGGAGTCTTCCTGCAATTAAAGTCAGGGGTGAAGTCCGGCTCCCGTAGGAGTCCGGACGAAGCTTACCAGCGGTTGAAGTTGGTGATGGAGCCCGGCTCCCGTAGGAGTCCGGGCGGAGTCTGCTTGCGGTCGGAGTTGTGGGCGGAGTCCGGCTCCCGTAGGAGTCCGGACGAGGTCTGTCTGCAGCGGAGTCGGGGACGAGGCCCGGCTCCCGTAGGGGTCCGGCGGAGTCTTCCTGCAATTAAAGTCAGGGGCGAAGTCCGGCTCCCGTAGGAGTCCGGACGAAGCTTACCAGCGGTTGAAGTTGGTGACGGAGCCCGGCTCCCGTAGGAGTCCGGGCGGAGTCTGCTTGCGGTCGGAGTTGTGGGTGGAGTCCGGCTCCCGTAGGAGTCCGGACGAGGTCTGTCTGCAGCCGGAGTCGGGGACGAGGCCCGGCTCCCGTAGGGGTCCGGGCGGAGTCTTCCTGCAATTAAAGTCAGGGGCGAAGTCCGGCTCCCGTAGGAGTCCGGACGAAGCTTACCAGCGGTTGAAGTTGGTGACGGAGCCCGGCTCCCGTAGGAGTCCGGCGAGTCTGCTTGCGGTCGGAGTTGTGGGCGGAGTCCGGCTCCCGTAGGAGTCCGGACAAGGTCTGTCTGCTGCCGGAGTCGGGGACGAGGCCCGGCTCCCGTAGGGGTCCGGGCGGAGTCTTCCTGCAATTAAAGTCAGGATGAAGTCCGCTCCCGTGGAGTCCGGACGAAGCTTACCAGCGGTTGAAGTTGGTGACGGAGCCCGACTCCCGTAGGAGTCTGGACGAGATCTGTCTGCAGTCGGAGTCGGGGACGAGGCCCGCTCCCGTAGGGGTCCTGGCGGAGTCTTCCTGCAATTAAAGTCAGGGGCGAAGTCCAGCTCCCGTAGGAGTCCGGACGAAGCTTACCAGCGGTTGAAGTTGGTGACGGAGCCCGGCTCCCGTAGGAGTCCGGGCGGAGTCTGCTTGCGGTCGGAGTTGTGGGCGGAGTCTGGCTCCCGTAGGAGTCCGGACGAGGTCTGTCTGCAGCCGGAGTCGGAGGAAACTCGCGAGGGTTAATCCCGTTGAGAACTTCGGCTGAAGGTATTTTATACCCAACAATTATAAATCTACTTTTCTTTGCACACCTCTAGTTTCCTGTCTCCATTAGAGAGTGAAATGGACAATTCACATGATAAATGAAAGGATATGTGATATTAGGGGAATCTAATCCCTGTCTCTTTAGTTCATGATCTCACTTGTATCAAAAATCTGCAGTAAGTGCGCTTGGTATGTTAAATCTTAGTTATTTCCTACATTAGAAGGGTATATGTGTCACGTCCTAAATCCGGGATATAACACGGCCATGCTACCGAGGGATGGAACCCACGATAACACAAAGCCAATCCATCATTATCATCTAAAATCCGTCAAATAAAAAGATTCAATTCTATTATTCATCAAATAATTGAACCAATATTGGTTCAGAGCATCTAAATCCAATAGCAAGTACTAACCCGAATCTCAACATTCATAAATAACTACAAATCCATGATTATAAAATAAATTAAACTTCTGCTGTCAAATTTTCAAGCTTGCTATGTCGATCTTCAAGCTTGGATTTCTTTTGCCAATCCTAACTTTATTTCTCTGTTCAAACAAAAAGAAAACAAAAAGAATATGAGCTACACTAGCCCAGTAAGTAGAACTTACGCTTCTTTATCGGATCAAACATAAATTTTTCATGATAATGCAATATTTAGAAAATAACGGGTAATACAAAATAAAGCATTTCATAGAGCATATAACAAAACAAGTTATAAATTCATCATGCATGTATAAATCATGTATATTTCACAATCATGAATCGTAAATCATTTTCATCATGCATTCATGTCATGTTTCAAAACATTGCTCACAGATATTCGTGCTAAGGTCACTATTATACCCGTGACAGGGCCATGTTTCTTAATCGACAGAGTTCTTAATTCATGTGCCAACTTTATACCCGCTGGCAGGGCCATATTTCGTGTGGATGCTAGCTTCGGATGTCGACCTTTCCGAAGGGATTCATTCATAGCCATCTGAGAGCCTTTGAAATCATTATATCTTTTTCTTAAAGCATACATATACATAAATGGAAAAACAATGAAATTCATGCTTCATAATCATGCTATTTTCATAAGACATATTCATGAAATCAATGCTTACAATAAAACATGCTTTTTCATATCACATATGCCGATTCTTATTTTATGAAAAATTATGATTTCATCAATAGTAATTCTTTACATAAAAGCATGATCATTTAAAAATAAATAAGGAGCATAAAATCCACTTATTTCGTTTATTTTAGATCTTCAGACTTCGTTAGAAGAATCAGCTAATACTATTTAAAATATCAAATCATCGTCAATTTTTATTTCATGCATATAATAAGATTAAATCATAAGAAAAGAGGACTGTTGACCGGATGTGTCGGACCATTCAGATACCAGAGCAATTCAGGGTCTCTGATCTGAGGGTCAGATTTAAGTGACTTGATCAAGAAATTGTGAAGCACAGATCGAATTAAAGTCAAGATCAATCAATAGGGTTCTTTAATAATAAATTTGAAAGATCTTTGATACGATCAGATGAGGTTGACATACAGCATGGATATCAAAGCAATTTTGGATCATCTTGTTAGAGTCAATATGAACCCCTAAAAGATGAAGGCATGACTCGATACAGGATCCATAGACCTTTTTTAGAGAGAGAAAGTCGGTCATGAGAGAGAAAGTAGAGAGAGAAAGTGGAGAGAGAATCTTCGTATCCTTCAAAAGTGACAATCCTGATTGAGATCATCAGAGGTTATATCAGGATGATTTAATATGGATTAACCATGATCGATGTTATCAATTTCGAAGAAGGATCGGATCAAGATCTAATCTACTGCATGAATTTCGGAGCAGTCTCAGATCATCATATTTTCATCTCAAGTTTCTCCTAAGGTCTGTGATGCAATCAAAGAGAGAATGACCCTAGAGAGACGAAATCCATAAAAAGAGATAAAAGGTCTAGAGAGAGAAAATAAGAAGAAACTCTAGAGAGAAAAAATGGAGAGAGAAGGTAGAGAGAGAAAGTCCAATTCTAGAGAGAGAAAGACTTAAGAGAGAAATGAGAGAAACTTTCTCTCACATATATATATATTTTTTATTATATATATATATATTTTTTTTCTTTTTCTTTTTCTTTTTCTTTTTCTTTTTAGAGAGAGACAATAGGGAGAGAGAAAGAGAGAGAAAGAGGGAGAAAGAGGGGAGAGAGGAAAATTTTCTCTTTTCTTATTTATTTTTTTTTTTTTTATTTTTCTATTTTGCATTTTCTTTTCTTTTTCTTTTTCCTTTTTCTTTTCTTTTTCTTTTTCCCCTTTTTTTTTTCTTTTCTTTTCTTCTTCTTCTTCTTCTCGGGCTTTCGTTGGGCCGAAACAGGGGACCTAGAGGTCCCCATGCCTTGACCGGCCGATCACGACCATATCATGTCCGGCGGTGGCCGGCGGCAACGGACGACTCTCCCGGGTTCGGAGAGGCCAGAGCCGGCGGTCGGTGTGACCGTCGGTGCCGGAAAAATTGGAGAAAAGAAGAGGCCGGAACGGGGGGTTTTCCTTTCCAACAAAATCCGGCGACACCCGTCGCCGGCCATCGTGCCCACAGGCACGGGAAAGAAGGGAGAGAAGAGAGGGAGAGGAGGGAGACCTTACCACAACCTCCGGTGACCCCCACCGGCGAGAAATCGCGGCGAGCACAGGTCGAGGGGCCGCGGCTTCAAACGGAAAAATCGGAGAAAAACTCCGGCGATCGTCGGTGACTGTTGGATCTACACTTAGAGGAGAAGAGGGGGGTTCTCATAGAGCTCGTCCTAGGGTCTTTTAATGCTCTGTTTTTTTTTTTTTTTTTTTTTTTTTTTTTTTTTTTGGCTTAGTGGGCTTTTGGTTTAATGGGCTGGGTTATCACAATATGTTCTTAAAATTATCTGTTATGCATATTGCTTTATTTCTACATCATACAGATTGTTGCCCACCAACAGTGATCATAAGATCCTTGTAGGATCATTATTTGTTGCAATGATGAATATAATATATTATATAGGAGCTTCATATTTTTGACTCACTTCCATGAGTTGCTTCATGTTCTGACTTTTGGATACAATCAATCAAATAGAATGTCCTATCGCAGCAGGTGATTTTAGAACTAGTAGAGGATATAAGATGGTACATGGCTTACAAATTTTTGGAGATAGGACACAGGACTTCAATTATTTTTGTATGTTATGGGGCATATTATTTGATAACAGCATTTACATAAATTTTGAAGAGAGATGAGCTTTTAGTCACAACCAGTAGTATAAGACGTGGCAGATATGATGATGTTATTTATGATGGGAGGGGATAGATAAATTTATGATGGGAGGTGATAGATAACAATTGGTGTTGTGAAGTTAACTTGGAGAGGGAATGAGGTAAACTAGCAGTCATAAGGGAAATTTTGTTCATTCGATATAAATTATCGAGGAATTACAATTGAACTAAAATTTTGTCCCAATATAATGTGTGGGGTAAAATATATATTTACGTTGGAATAGCAATTAGAGAAGCTTTTGCAAGAGCTGAAAGAATTACTTAGTTTTTCTTTAAAGAGGTCACTACAGAAACCAAAGAGTTTGGTTTGTGTTTGTTGTGCAAAATGCTAATAACGTAATACTTGGGTTGAAAATATTTCTGAAAGCTGGGTTCCTTGTATTTTCAAATGTCTGGGTTGGTTCTACCCTTGTCTTGTTTCACTCGTCTTGTTGAAACAAGGTTCAGACCTTGGTTTTTATTTTGGGAGGCAAATTGAGTTCCATTTTGGTAATTTTGGCAGTTTTTGTTCAAGTTTCTGAGTTGCAGTGATAAAATCCGAAAAGATTACAATATTGTGAAACAATATGGAAACTAAACATGAGCTACAGGGTACAGGTTGCCTGATAACGCATACATCTCATAAATCAATTGAACTTGAATTAACTGCTATCTGCCTATGCATGATTTTGCATGGAGTCCCTAAAAATACATTTGACAACAGATTTGGTCAAATATATGCCTAAGTTACACAATTAAATGTTGCTAACTATTTTGAGAGAGAATGCTGTCAGGTATTTTGATGTAGTGGAGCCTTTTATAGCATTTTGGTTAACTTACATTACCTTAGGTAATCGCTTTTATAACATTTTGATGCAGTTCTTGAGGTCGGAGATGGTGTATTTGAGGTGCTCTCTACATCTGGAGACACACATCTTGGTGGTGATGACTTTGATAAGGTTGGCTATTCTGTTGCAACTCAATATCGCAATAATTAATACTTAGGTACCTTTTTGGGGGGGTGGGGGGGGGGGTGTAAAATTACTCTGGTACTTGTTAGGTATGTGATTATTTGCCGTGTTTATGTGTGTGATATGTGTCTTAGCGCTGTCTTATGTATCTCTGCCACTGAACCTTTTTTTTTTTTTTTTGAGTGCCCACACAAATATGATGCTGCTAATTAAGTTACATGTGGTGCGTAATTTTTGTACAATCCTGCCAGTTTGAGTAAGTATCATTCTGCATGGTTTTAGGTTTTTATACATCAATCAGAAGCTCCACCAAGTGTTTATCTAACAGCATATAGATTTTTTTTACATACACTGTACAATCAATTATTTGTTACCTGTCATATCTATAGCTTTTTCTTGAAGCAGGGGTTGGTGAAAGCATAATCATAACAAACAGGCTTTCCCCATTAATTAGGGGTTGGACCTGAATAGCTGAAAACTTTTTTTGTCATTGGTTTCTAAATTAAAAACATCTTTGTTATGTGAAGATTTTAAACATTTTTCTTATTTGCCATTGGCTTATACCTAGATGTCCTTGATACCTGCTTCTAACTAGGTCCCCCCCCCCCAAAGCCCCCCCAAAAAAAAGCAAAAAGAAGAAGAAGAAGAAATGCTGCTGCATTGCTGCTGCTGCATTTGTTGATGAATCTAATAAGCTTGTCTCTGATATGGTTGTATTAAATATTGCACATTTTTTCCACTCTTCTTATGCTTGAACTTTATTTCTTTGCCTTTCGGCATCATAATTACTGACTTATTTTGAAATTATTCATGAATCCTTGCCTGAGTTAGAAACAGTTGACTTACTGGATGTTCTATGATATTTTCTACTTGTTATGCGATATGTCATTGGCAGAATCTCCCTTTATTTATATTTAATAATTCTTTGCAATTTAGCTAAAATTTTGTGTTCTTAAATGGCCAAAAAGAAAACTCACATATGCTGGGGTACACCATAAACGGTGTGCACTAACAGATGCTTCACTCATGTAATCTGACAGTAATTAGTGCTTACAGAAATCGACCTATAAATGCTGTGTGTTAAACACCCCCCCTTCCCAAAAAAAAAAAAAAGGCTTATTTATGTCTTTTTGTGCAGAGAATTGTTGATTGGCTTGCTGCCAACTTTAAGAGAGATGAAGGCATTGATCTTTTAAAAGACAAACAAGCTCTTCAGCGACTCACCGAGACAGCAGAGAAGGCCAAGATTGAACTATCATCCTTGACGCAATCAAACATTAAGTTAGATTCTAATGTCACATCAATTTCCTTTTTAATTGACATGTTACACTCTCTTGATCTCTATGTTTTGTAAGTCTTCCTAATGCGGGAAATGTCGACGCTTTTTGGCAGTTTACCATTTATTACTGCAACTGCTGATGGCCCCAAGCATATTGAGGCAACCCTTACAAGGGCTAAATTGGAGGAATTGTGTTCTGACCTCCTTGACAGGTATGAATGATCCGTTGTTGTTGTTGAGACTATTAAAAAAAAAAAAGACTAAATTATGGTTTATTTTTGGCCTCCTTGGTTCTTATTTCCCTTTTGTTGTTCACTGTTTTCTAATGTTTAGTTCATATTTTGTTGGAAAACATCACTTCTTTCTATTGGGTGGTTTCTGGTGTTTTCATTAAAATCAGTAACTATGTACCAAGCGTGCAAAATTAAACATAGGTTCAATTATGCTTTCTTCATTCTGGGATTCTTCTAGATGTATATTTAATGTATTTGTAGCTTATATCTGCTTTTGGTGTCTTGTAGGCTTAAAACTCCAGTACAAAATGCCTTAAGAGATGCAAAACTTTCAGTCAAGGATATTGATGAGGTGATACTTGTGGGTGGATCAACCCGCATGCCAGCTGTTCAGGAACTCGTGAAGAAGATGACAGGAAAGGAACCCAATGTTTCCGTCAACCCTGATGAAGTTGTTGCCCTAGGGGCTGCTGTTCAGGTCAGTATTGATCCATACCAGCTCACCACTTTATTCATGCAAATTATTTGTTAAAAGGAATAATTGATATTTGTTCTACTGGAATAAGTTTTATCAGAATTGACATTTTCTTTTTTGATGGAATCTGAAACCTGAGCAATATGACATTTGGTCCTAAGTTTCGTTTATCTTTATTTATTGACAACTGCTACTATGTGGGTACGTCAACATCATTATTTATTAGTGATTCATTGTCCCTCCAGGTAATAAAATAAGGGTTTGATTCTGTGAAGCTCCAAACGCGTACATGCGCAAATTGATGGTTATTTATTTCATTATTTGTTATCTAAAAAAATAAAAGAAAAAAAAAAAAAGAAAGCGGTATAGTGTCTCCAATCTAGGTTAGAATTTTTGGCTTTCAAGATGATGTTTGGGATCTTCGGATGAAAAGTGCTCTTTAATCATGAAAGGATTCAGTTTGGTATTTGCATTGAAAGACATGCAAGCTTGTGAAAGTACATAAAGAGACTAAAAGCACATGATGTGTTTTGTGAGTTACTGATATGCTATGAGATTATGGTGTAATATGCATACATACAATATCGAGGAAAGAAAAGGAAAAAAACCTGCTCTTTTTTCCATTGAATGATGTACGCTTTAGGTGGTTGATTGCCTTTGTGCCAGTTTTGCAGAAACTAGTCTGTTAACTATTTCCTTTCAATATTGGATCTTTTCTTATCTGGGGTACGTTATTCATAATTTCTTGTTTTCGAACCTTCAGGCAGGTGTGTTGGCTGGAGATGTCGCTGACATTGTTCTTCTGGATGTTACACCACTATCTCTTGGTCTGGAGACTCTCGGTGGAGTAATGACAAAGATCATCCCAAGGAACACCACATTGCCCACCTCCAAATCGGAGGTCTTCTCTACTGCTGCGGATGGGCAGACCAGTGTCGAGATAAATGTTCTTCAGGGTGAGAGAGAGTTTGTGAGGGACAACAAATCACTTGGAAGCTTCCGTCTTGATGGAATTCCTCCAGCCCCACGAGGGGTCCCACAAATTGAAGTCAAGTTTGATATTGATGCCAACGGTATTCTCTCAGTTACTGCTGTAGATAAGGGCACCGGGAAGAAGCAAGACATCAAAATAACGGGGGCTAGCACCTTGCCCAGCGATGAGGTATGTTTTTTTGAAGTACTAGAGGATCACTTTGACTCTGTAGTGTATTAGTTTATGTGGAACGGACGTCAGATTACATATCACATATATATTATAGATCTAGTGCTTCTGTTAGCATTGCCGTATATTTGGTATCTAATTGATGGCCTATACATGTTTAAAGATAATTATGCCACAAATACTCCAAAAACTCATTGTTAGCAATAATTTGAGTGGAAGTCAGACTGGTTTTGTTTCTGTGAGGTACTGTTTCATTTAATCTCTTGCATAATTGTTATTTCACTTGTGTTGATTTGCAATAATCATCTGATATCATATATTTTTGTGTCACCTGCTAGTGTTGGTAGAAACATTTGAAAAGGTTGGCATAAGGCTTGTGCTTTGCAATTTGTTTCTATGCACCTTTTCTCATCGTTGCTTTATCTATACAAAATATGAAGCACTTGTTTCACATTCTTCATTGGTATCTATCTATCTATCTTGAAGCCTAGCATAGGTAAATAATTATTCCTTTTTGGAACCATGCAGGTGGAGAGAATGGTGAAGGAAGCTGAGAAGTATGCCAAGGAGGACAAGGAGAAAAGGGAAGCCATCGACACCAAGAACCAGTCGGAGTCCATGGTATACCAGACAGAGAAGCAATTGAAGGAGCTTGGAGACAAAGTCCCTGCCGCCGTCAAAGAGAAGGTGGAGGCAAAGCTCAAGGAGCTTAGAGATGCCATTACGGAGGGATCTACCCAGCGCATGAAAGATGCCATGGCTGCCGTGAACCAGGAGGTGATGCAGCTTGGCCAGTCGCTCTACAACCAGCCTGCTGCGGCTGGGGCTGGGTGGGCCGGGACCCCTGGAGCGGGCAAGGGTGCCGATGGTGGGGATGTGATTGATGCAGATTTCACTGACAGCAAGTGAGGATGGATCACTGGATAGGGCAAAAGATCTTAGGTAAGCAGGAGTGATTTATTTTATTATTTTAAAAAAAAATTGTATAGGGTATGGCATAGTGAGTTGGGATTCTAGCAGGTGAGTACTTTCCACCACCTGTTGTGGAATTTTGAAATGTGTGAATACTGAAAGGATTGAGTTTTTTTTCGAAGATAAGACTTGTTGGAATTAGTTGTATTTTTTGGGGGGGGGGGGGGGAGGAGAGGGGGAGGGGGAGGGGAAGTGGAAAATATTGTTAGCCAAGCCTTATCTTTCTTATAGAACGTACTTTTTGAGGATAAATCACTTGTATAATATCTGAGGGAAACTTCCTCCTGCTTGTATATGAAAATATTAAAATCTTAAAAAAAAACACGCTGCGTCCAAAGAATATATAATTCAGCTTTTATGATGATGGCAGCTAGCGGAATGTATGTTTTGTTGGAGAAGATCTCGGAGAAAATGAGCCTTCTTGGACGTGCATCGTTGTCCACGTTTGCATTGCGTTATCAGGCCGGAGGTTTAGAATTACTGGTATAAATAGAATCACTGCCCTGAGAAAGTGGTCGAAGTCCAGCTCGTAAGATCTAAATCAGCTAGCTGCATCGAAGACAATGTGAGGAAGGGTTATTGGTGGCGGCAATGGTGGATCCAAGTTTCAAAGGTACAAGAGAAAAGTACCTAGCCAATTTTCATGGCTAGGGTCCTGCAGGGATGAGACAACTTAAGAGGAAAAGGATATGAGTGGTTGGTCATAGGAAATCTATTCCATCATGCCTGTGGTGCATTCATCTCCCATGTACCTCCAAGGCCGTCACAAGAAGTCTCAACAATGCAACCAAGAATGTTGGTTATGAAAAATTCTAGGCAGCGAACCCACGCCGTTACCAGAATTTATGTGCAGACTCTGTTTTTGGATCTGGATGCCAGCTTTTTGATGAAATCCAGGTGGAACATGAGATGCTTCATGGAGAATAAGTGAAACCTCATCAAGTGGTCTACTGCATGACCAATTTGTTTCTTGCAGAAACACTGTTAGAAACCATGAACTTCAATCTCCTCGATACTTTTGCATTAGATATCAAAACATTGTATTTTTTCATTTATGTTGTTCCAAGTTCCAATAGCTTCAAGCCTGCTTAATGACCTTGCACATAACTCATCTGTCCCCCTACTTTATTTTCATGCCTACATATCAAAAGATTCCATGTGCTCCCCGAGTGAGTGTTGTAGGTGAAGGATATAAAACAATATTTGTTTATTCATAGAAAGCCCAGTGTGATATGAGGCAGTCATCAACATCTTTAAAAGATTAACTTCTGGTTGAAAAACAATTCTTTGTGATACATTCAATTATTCACCATCTAGTTAATGCGAAGTCTATGGTTGAATGCATGAAATGATGTAAGCAGACTAACACTGATGATGTGATGTTAACATTCTCTCAAGTTATTTCCAGAAGTTAGATATGGTTCAGACTGAAAGCTACATCCATTCTAGGCATACCTACAAACAAACACATAACATATACTCTTAGTAAAAAACTAAGACAACTTGCTGACAAAATACACTTAGCAATGCTGGTCAACAGAGCAATTACCTTGACAAATACATAGATATGCCACAAGCTCCATATCTTTCAATGGGTCAATTAAGCCATGGATAAAACTGAACATTTGAATGTCCGACTTGATAGCTGTCCACTGACTAAATCATCCACTGTCAGGTCTTGTGTGCCAAAACAGAAATATTGATTCATTAGGCTAGCATTCGTGAAACCAGATTTCTGTGATATGTTCTCTATCATGCCACCACCAGTAACTGATGAATTTGAGCAGCAGGCACCACCACTTGGCTCATTTTGCAAACAGATTACTTTCTGTTTATCTGATGCTGGGGATGGCGTCGATGACTTCGAGAAAGAATCAGATGGAAACCGTGTTGAAGGAGCCAAATGTGGCATCGCTTGAATGACCCCTTGCATTAGACCAGCAGCAAATTTCTTCTTCATGGCAGGACTTGGCATGGAACTCCTAACAGAGAGAGTTCGCTTGTTGTTCGGAAGCGATGTTCCCCTGGAGAATCGCTGTCGGAGGGGAGTTGGTGTCTCCTCACGCTCGCTCCATTTCTTGAATGAGTCCATTGAGTCATTGTCTCCCAACTTCTTTGGTGTATTAGTTTTCTTCGCCTTCAGACAGTGCCACCTGAGTAGAATCTTGAGCCGCTTTGCTGCACTGTTGACAGAATTTTGTTTCTTCTGGCCTGAGATGGTTCCAAAATTTGGGAGTTCACTCCTGCTAGCACTTGAGCATGAGCTAGGCCTTCCACCTGTTTCTGATGCATCAATACCTGTGTACAAGAATATCTCTGCATCAGAAACTCTGAAAGAAGTACCTGGACTGTTTCCAATACCCTGCATCTTTACATGGGAAGCAATGGCTGATCTTGCCATGTAGACCTTTGAATTTGAGATTCCTCCAGCAGAACTCAATTGTTGAATCAGTATTTCAGATGATGCCGATCGTGGGTGTTGCCGGAGTAGATCCAATGGGGTCATACCATCAGCATCCCGAACGTTTAGGTTGATACATTTTACGGTCATCAACAGTTCAACAAGGTCAGAGTGCATGTTACCAATCACAGCTATGTGAAGGGCTGTCCTTCCATCATTGTTCCTGAGATTGATAATCTCTTGAATATTTACAATTGTTCCACAAACCAGCTGCTTCATGAGCTCCATTTGTTGGTCAAGCCTTCGGAAACCAGGAGTTCTGAAACCTGCCACAGCCATATGAAGAAAAGTATCTCCAGAATTGTTTGTCAAGGTGGAGGATGATGGACATGCAATAATTAAGGCTTCGACAACTGACAAATGTCCTCGAAAGGCTGCCACATGCAGTGCTATGTTCCCTTGATTATCTCGAGAACTGATTATATCAAAAGATGCCACTAGGTCCTTAACTACCTGCATGATTAGTTTGGATTGATTGAAGTCAGTAGGAAATTAATTCCTAATGGAAATTTCAATGCAAATGTTTCACAATGCGATGCAGATGCATATAACTTACTCCACAAATGAAAGAATCTCCCTTACTTTGTGACATGGAAATCCTTATAAGGCCAAAGCAAATAACCCTTTTTGGTAGGATAATAATGTGGAATCCTATTGCATTTTCTTTGAAGAAACATAATTTTCACACCATCATGCAATTTCACACACGTATGGCACATGATATATTTGGAACACCAAAATTTTGTTAATTGGAACTTCATGTCCGCACCCTCTCCTCCTCTTAGTAACTCCAAAAATGATGAACTATTGAGATTTTGCAAAATTGTTTTAGCAGTGAACTTTCATAGGCATTTTTCGTAGGAGTTTAAGGAGCGTTCATCGTTCAAAATAAACTATTCAGAAGCATGGTGTTGAATTAATTATGGTCTAATCAATTGCACAACTAAAAAGTGCAAATGACATGTGAGAGGATTTAAATGCACATGTGAACATGAACCTTTCTGCTTAGATCTCACATGGCACAAATAGCCAACCATACTGCAGAGTTCCAGTATGATCCTAAACGATGCAAACTTTTCGCATCTGTTTCATTTGTTTTTATTTTGCCATCACCTTCAGAAGCATGGTGTTGAATTAATTATGGTCTAATCAATTGCACAACTAAAAAGTGCAAATGACATGTGAGAGGATTTAAATGCACATGTGAACATGAACCTTTCTGCTTAGATCTCACATGGCACAAATAGCCAACCATACTGCAGAGTTCCAGTATGATCCTAAACGATGCAAACTTTTCGCATCTGTTTCATTTGTTTTTTATTTTGCCATCACCATAGAATCACTTTATCCAGAAAAGACTAAAAGAAAAAGGAAAAGGACAAGAAAGAAATCATAAGTGGGCACATAAATTAAAACTAACCATCAACTCACTATTCATTAATTAATGCTAAAAGTAATACCAAACTCCTGCTTTTGGATTCCTAACCTTGCATTTCTATGAAGAAACTTACAGTTTATAGAATCATTCAAGCAACATCACCAAACCATGTTTTTTTTATCTCTCTTTATATAGATATGCTGAGAATAAGCTTCATGTACACATCCTTCCAGTGCTTTAAAGACTATTAGTATTAGCTGATAGAATGACAAAAACTAACACTACTAGTTGCAGCTCATGCAGCTAATATATCACTTCACCTACTTCATTACATGATTGGTTCTTCCATCACCTTAATTTGTCTGTATCCTAGTTGTGTTGGATAAGTAACTAACAGAAAATGCATACCAAGTTTAAAGAGTGATATGTCACCATAGTTACATTTATCAGGAGATGGCTTTTTCAATTAGATCCACATGTATAGAAATTACATACTCATTTATAAATTTTTATTCTGTCCATCATGTTTATGAGCAAGGCTTCGTCTTCTACATCAGATAACATCAACAGCTCAATGCTGATATTGACTTCTCAGCAGCATCAATAAAAGGTTGCTTGATAATCCATCCAAAGTTACAGATGTTTTAAGAGAATGTTTCAGGTAAACGGTTCACAAATTGATTTCCTGGCAGGTACACATACAGGGAATTTTGGCAACTCCAGTATCAATATCAGTTATTAACAATCCGTAAAAGGATGCAAAACGATACAACAAAACCCTAATCAATAATGTGGTAAGGACCAAAATTACAACATCGATGAAAAAGTACCATGACAATTGCCTGCTATTTTGGAATAAAGTCTGCATCAATTGACTTTAGGGAGAAAAAATTATGTATGACTAACAAAATGGGATGTTCTAGAATGGGTAGTAAACAACTTGGTAATTTAGTTGAAAGGGCAGACAACATATTTTTCTAACATAAACATATATGAGTCTATACCAACAAGAAGTTAGCATGACATAAAAACCTAACCGATTCTTCATAGCAACAGAGGTAACAGCTAAACAATTTCACATTTTTTGAGTTTTTTCCCCTTTTTATCAACACTAACACTTCCCAGTTACAGCATATGAGGTTCCTTATTTACATGAAAGTATGAAGGACATAAAGAAGACAAAATCATATAATAACTCAAGGGCTATATCTCCAATCAAAGTCGATAGTCTAAAAACCACAATTAGGATAATGCAAGTCTGTTGCTGCTGAATTGCAGTCCTTCACACAAGTGGAATGTCACGTCCCAAATCCGGGACATAACACGGCCATGCTACCGAGGGATGGAATCCACGATAACACGAAGCCAATTCATCATAATCATCTAAAATCCGTCAAATAAAAAGATTCAATTCTATTATTCATCAAATAATCGAACCAATATGGGTTCAGAGCATCTAAATCCAAAAGCAAGTACTAACCCGAATCTCAACATTCATAAATAACTACAAATCTATGATTATAAAATAAATTAAACTTCTGTTGCCAAATTTTTCAGCTTGCTATGCCGATCTTCAAGCTTGGATTCTTTTTGCCGATCCTAACTTTATTTCTCAGTTCAAAAAAAAAACAAAAGGAATATGAGCTACACTAGCCCAGTAAGTAGAACTTGCGCTTCCTTATCGGATCAAGCATAAGTTTTCTTGATAATGCAATATTTAGAAAATAACAGATAATATAAAATAAAGCATTTCATAGAGCATATAACAAAACAAGTTATAAACTCATCATGCATGCATAAATCTTGTATATTTCACAATCATGAATCGTAAATCATTTTCATCTTGTATTCATGTCATGTTTCTAAACATTGCTCACAGATATTCGTGCTAAGGTCACTATTATACCCGTGACAGGGCCATGTTTCTTAATCGACAGAGTTCTTAATTCATGTGCCAATTTTATACCCGTTTGCAGGGCCATGTTTCGTGTAGATGCTAGCTCCGGATGTCGACCTTCCCGAAGAAATTCATTCATAGCCATCTGAGAGCCTTTGAAATCATCATATCTTTTTCTTAAAGCATACATATACATAGATGGAAAAATAATAAAATTCATGCTTCATAATCATGCTATTTTCATAAGACATATTCATAAAATCAATGCTCATAATAAAACATGCTTTTTCATATCACATATGCCGATCCTTATTTTATGAAAAATTATGATTTCATCAATAGCAATTCTTTACATAAAAATATGATCATTTAAAAATAAATAAGGAGCATAAGATCCACTTACCTCGTTCATCTTAGATCTTCAGACTTCGTTAGAAGAATCAGCTAATCCTATTTAAAATATCAAATCATTATCAAATTCTATTCCATAAATATAACAAGATTAAATCATAAGGAAAGAGGACTATTGTCCGGATGTGTCGGACCATCTAGATACCAGGGCAATTCAGGATCTCTGATCTGAGGGTCAGATTCAAGTGACTTGATCAAGAAATCGTGAAACACAGATCGAATTAAGATCAAGTTCAATCAATAGGGTTCTTTAATAATGGTTTTGAAAAATACTTGATATGACCAAATGAGGTTGACATTCAGCACGGATATCAAAGCAATTTCGGATCATCTTATTAGAGTCAATATGAGCCTCTAAAAGATGAAGGCATGACTCGATACAGGATTCATAGACCTTCTTAGAGAAAGAAAGTCGGTTATGAGAGAGAAAGTAGAGAGAGAAAGTGGAGAGAGAATCTTCGTATCCTTCAAAAATGGCAATCATGATTGAGATCATCAGAGGTTATATCAGGATGACTTAATATGGATTAACCATGATCGATGTTATCAATTTCGAAGAAGGATCGGATCAGGATCTAATCTACTGCACGAATTTCGGAGCAGTCTCAGATCATCATATTTTCATCTCAAGTTTATCCTAGGGTCTGTGATGCAATCAGAGAGAGAATGACCCTAGAGAGACGAAATCCATAAAAAGAGATAAAAGGTCTAAAGAGAGAAAATAGGAAGAAAATCTAGAGAGAGAAAATGGAGAGAGAAGGTAGAGAGAGAAAGTCCAATTCTAGAGAGAGAAAGACTTAAGAGAGAAATGAGAGAAACTTTCTCTCACATGTATTTTTTTTATTATTATTATTCTTATATATATATATATATTTTTCTTTTTCTTTTTCTTTTCTTTTTAGAGAGAGAAAATAGAGAGAGAAAGAGAGAGAAAGAGGGAGAAAGAGGGGAGAGAGGAAATTTTTCTCTTTTCTTATTTTTTTTATTTTTTTTTCTATTTTGCATTTTCTTTTCTTTTCTTTTTCTTTTTCCTTTTTCTTTTCTTTTTCTTTTTCCTTTTTCTTTTCTTTTCTTTTCTCTTCTCCTTCTTCTTCTTCTTCTTCTTCCCGGACTTTCATTGGGCCGAAACAGGAGACCTAGAGGTCCCCGTGCCTTGACCGGCCGATCATGGCCATAACATGCCCGATGGTGGCCGGCAGCAACGGGCGACTCTCCTGGGTTCGGAGAGGCCAGAGCCGGCGGTCGGCGTGACCGTCGGTGCCGAAAAATCAGAGAAAAGAAGCGGCGTGAACAGGGGATTTTCTTTTCCAACAAAATCCGGCGACATCCGTCGCCGGCCATCGTGCTCACAGGCACGAGAAAGAAGGGGGAGAAGAGAGGAAGAGGAAGGAGGCCTTACCACAGCCTCCGATGACCCTCACCGGCGTGAAATCACGGCGAGCACAGGTCGAAGCACCGCGGCTTCAATCGGAAAAATCGGAGAAAAACTCCGGTGATCGTCGGTGGCTAATGGATCTACACTTACAGGAGAGGTGGGGGGTTCTTATAGAGCTCGTCCTAGGGTCTTTTAATGGCCCTAGGACTCCGATTCTTGATCGAAATCGGGGAAGAGGAAGACTCCGATCGGGAGTCTTCCTCCCTATTTTTTTTTTTAAATGGATTTTGTGGGCTTTTTGGCCCATCAGGCAGGATTATCACATGGAAAGCAACCACTTATTGTATGCATTCACTCACAATTCTTCTTTTTCAGAAACAAAATCTGTTCTCTTCAACATATCAAAAAAATACAGAGAATCCTAGACCCACCATCAAAACTGAAAATTACTGAGGAAATCCCCTCAACTTGAAAAATTTGAAGTAGAAGCAGTCTCACCTCAACTTGTCCTCTG
Organism: Elaeis guineensis; assembly: GCF_000442705.2. Classification (NCBI taxonomy): domain Eukaryota; kingdom Viridiplantae; phylum Streptophyta; class Magnoliopsida; order Arecales; family Arecaceae; genus Elaeis; species Elaeis guineensis. The sequence goes on from NC_025993.2 coordinate 114,989,677, forward strand.
CCAGCGGCGGCATGCAAGATGGTAGATCCTTGAACATCCCTATAAGCTAATACATCAGAGCAGTCATCAAGAAGCTCTTTCAGGATATCCAAATTCCCTCCTCTAGCAGCAGCATGAACAGCTCTGTTCATCATCTCCCACCTAAAAATCGAAACACCAGCATCCGACCCATCCACCGCCTTTCTGCCACCGCCGGCACCTACGAAGCACCTCGGTGACACGGCAAAATCAAACAGAAGCCTAAAAACCTCAGAATTCTTGCTCCTCGCCGCGCCGTAAAATATATCAGTCACACCATACTCCCCTTCTCCAAAGACCAGAAGTTTGTCTCTCTCAAGCAACTCTTGAACAAAGCTAATATCCCCTGCTGAGGCTGCAGTGTAGAGCAGCCAACCACCATAGCCAGCTCGAATCAGTGAATTCTTCCGGTTCTTCTTCTCGCATTCGATAAAGAGGTTTCGGGCGACAAAGGACCGGCATTTAGCAGCATCTACAAAGCGGGCATCGTCGTCCCAGACGGTTTCGAGCCGCCGGATCCGGCGGAGGGAGGTGAGCTTGATGAGGAGGTTAGCATCAATATAGAGGAGCTCTCGGACGAGGTCGTAATGGCCATTGGCCGCAGCCCAATCGATAGGAGAGGCATACCACCACTGATCCCCAGTGCTCTCCCACCGAAGAGGGAAGTAAGATTCCGGCATTGGAAAGAGGAAATAAAGAAGAATGACGTAGATAGAAGGAGACAAGATGAAAAGAATAGAGAAGAACAAATGCTTTAGAGGTCTAATGAAGAAGCATTACTGAAGAGAACATTAAGCAAGCATAGAAGAGCAGGGATTTCATGGAAGAGAGCACAGAAGAACACAATGTAGTGCACTGCACTGGAACTTGAGACCTGCTAACTCGAGCTAATTTCTAAGTAGTTAAAAAGACCAACAATTCCTTTTTTCCCTTGTTTTGCTAACACTAGAGGAAGTAGGGAAGAGAGGAGGAACAGTGGAGCAATATCTTGAGAGAAGTAGAGAAGCTCAGATAGAACAGTCCATGGGAAAGGAAAAATAAATATGACTCATGTGAGCTTAAAGCATTTAAGAACCCCCAGGCATAAGAGGGAGAAGAACCAAAGAAGCGAAGAAGATGTGGGGAGAGAGAGAGAGACCACAGACCTCAAAGGGTTCAGGGGCTAAAGCAGGAAATGCGTTCAAGAGCCATGAAGGTGGTAGAGAATATGAGGAGGGGGAGGGGAGGTGGCTGTGGTCCTCTCCAACAACATGATGGAAAAGGAGAAGAGAAGGGAGGTTAGCAATGGTTGGAGGGAGGAAAGGTATCCAGTGATGCAGAGGGCTAAATATTTTCTTTTGGTGTTACCAGGTAAAAGAGAGGTGGGAAAAAGCTAGAAGTGGGGCTGTGCAGAGATTCAGAGAATGATGGAGACTTCTCTATATATAAAATCTATATAAAATCTTTATGAACCACCCTAAAGTAGTTGGAATTGGCCAAGAAGGAAGGATACAATGGTTGTGATCAGATGAGTTGGCTGTGGGGATTTTGCGGAGCATTGATCTCTGCCAATTGGTTGGGTACACTTGGTATTATTAGACATTGGCTGGAGGGGAATTGGAGGCTTGTGGAATGGATAACAGTCATTTGGATATTAGTAGATGGAATTTTGTGCAGAGTTTGTCTCAAACTTTTCTGATTTCAGGTCATGTGAACTTTATAAATTGGAATCCGGGAAGATAAGCACCACATAACCTGCATTACTGCGGTGTTCGTCTTCATGGCCAACAAACTTATCTCGGTTGGCTGGGATTATCTCAATTTGAGATTGGATGATGGAAAATTTGAAAAAGTTTTTCTTGAGATCTCAGTGAATATGTTAGGATTGAGATATTGAAATCTTGAACCATAAAATGAATTTAAAATTAATAATTATTTTTAAATGTTAAGATTTGTTAACTAAAGAATCTATTTGAGGAAGTCATTGGAATTCATTGACAGATTTGCTCACATCATATCGTTCGACTTTTGAGATTTATTATTTTACCGGCACCCAAGGCTGCAAATGGGTCTGGTGAACCAGACTTGGCTTGATCAGCTTAGATTCAATCCTACCCATTTCAAAGGACCCGGCACTGTATCAGATTCTAAAATTGAAGCTGTTCCATTTTCTGGATCGAATCTGGATCCATTAAATTTTAGATCCGACTCGACTTGATCCAATCTGATAGGAACTCGGTATACTATTAGGATCCGAACATATTTGAGTCTATAAATTATGATTTAAGATTTATATGAATAATATTTTTAACGTGAAGATAGATTTAAAATTATTTTTATATCCTAATTTATCTTGAGAGTAATATTATTTATTATATATTTTATATGGTTAATAATAATTAGTTACATGGTAATTAGAATATGTTTGATTCGGATCCGATTTAGATCCAATTTTTTGGATTGGGATCAGATTATACATAGATTTGACTTGACTTGAATGATCTATCAGATCGAAATTTTGATCATGGACCCAATCCGATTCGATCCTATATTCTATGGAATTGGATTTGGGTCTAATATTAAGACCCAATCAAAAAATTGAGTTGGATCGGGATCCCTCGGACTTGATCCTACTCGTCTATTTGCATCCACAGCACCAAGCATATCAATGCATATTTGAAAAAATAAAATTTTAAATTATGATACATAAATTATAAAATTTTTATTTTTTAAGGATTTATTTACTCTCACGAGTATCATAAAATTGTTCTTTCTAGATTTTTAATTTATTTACTATCATGAATTTTAATTACGATATTTTCTCTATTTATTTTTTAATTTTATCATTTTGCTTCTTTATTTGCAAAAAATTGTGGTGAGAGACTAACATAAAGACAAGATTTTTTTTGGATATGATTTCACTAAACTGAACATATTTCGTCCCAATTTTTCTTTATTTTTTTATAGTTGGCATTTTTTTCTTATTTCTTTTGAGTCACATTTTTCTTATGCGGCCCTTATTTATTTATTTATGACTATGGTTGTAATTAATTTTCTTATTTAATTGAAGATGTTTAATTAATTAATTAATTATTACTATGCTTCTAATTAGATGAAATTTCCTTATTTGGATAAAATAAAATAAAATTTTATTTCCTTATTTTTATATAGTTAGCATTGTTTAGGTAATTTGGACATTATGGAATGTTACTTTTGCGATCAGAAAATAGTGGATGAAATTTGGGATGAACGTTCCTAGATTTCAAAACTTTTATTTCTATTTTTTTTATTAGGGTAGATATATAAATTAAGAATCAGTATTTGAGATTACCAAGTGGTTGACATACAAAACAAGATCTCAATGGAAACAAAAATCTTTTTAAATTTTTAAGATTTTGATCGGCATTCCACTCTGCTTAGCGGAATTAGGTTTAAATGATATCTTCATTGTATTTCTCAACAAAAAATAAAATCATCTTCACTTTGTAGAAAGCTAACAAAAATAGGTTCGGTGCTGCATGTGCAATTTATCAATCTAATGAGCATGTGTGCTAACCTCGGTGTGTAGCATAATTCATATGGCGAAGGCAACATTGAATTTAGCCATCCTGCATAACCATGCTCAACTTAGTGAAAGAAATTTTTTTTGCTTCTTGATAAAATCCTATTAATCTATCCTACCTTTTTATAGCTTAAATGGTATATATTTCACAAGAATATAATGTGAGGGATAGCTAGGAAATGGGTGACGTTACCAAGTCAAGTTTAGAAGGACAGGTGACACCCATTAGTGCAGGAATACATCAAGAAAGATGGAGAAGGTCGAGGTGATAATGACAAAGATGATTGAGTTGAGAGAAGCCAAGAGAAGAGAGGGGGGAAAACGATGTTTAGTGGGGACCATCAAAAATTTTCAAAAAAGAGAAGATCACAATGAGACAAATACCTGACACAAATTTATAATCAAATGGTGATATTCTTTTGTAGCAGTGGTGTATGTTAATTTGGAAGATATAAGTACGAAGCTATCATCCCTTCTGTTTCTATCCATTTGCAAGCTCTTGTAGGTATCTCCACTTCTATCTTTCACCACATCATTTCACAAATATTTGCAAATTTTATTTGCATATACAAAATTTTATGATTAGGATCTGATCAGATCATAATCGAAATTAGAATGATCATATTTTTCGATATATTTGGGCTCATAATTGGAATCAGAATGAGATTTCAAAATAAAAGGAAGTTGGGATTGGATTTTGAGAGATTGTGATACTCTCACTCCTTAAAATCAGAATGGAAACAGATTCTTATAACTAAATAGTTAGAACATAAGTTACTGTCGTTCACATTCCAGAGCATAACTCGGTCCAATCAAATTTGCTCTTAATTAAACATCATTCATGTTCCATAACCTTCCCATAATTATATAGACCTCGTAACAGGATATTAGAATTTGCTGGATCTCGAAGGCCAATTGAGTTAGTTTTCCAATTCATTCTGATTCAACGAAAGAAAATGCTACTTAGATCGAGTGAAGGCACCTACCTGTTGAGTTCCTTTCAATAGCCACTGGCATTGTACGTTACGAGTTATGCTTTTATAATCACACATGCCAAGGAAAAGGCACCTATCTTTCCTTGGGGACCACAGCTTCCCTCCTAGGGGTGGGCCAATTGAAACCAAAAAACGTAGGAGCTGCACTCATGTGGCAGATTACACGCTCCAAACCATCCCCACGCACCACACCCGATGTCACGGCTTCCACGAGATTTTCTCTTTGAAACGAGAAATTTTTGGATAGATTTAGATAAAGTTAATGAAACGATGCTGCATTAGTATTTTGATTTAAAAATTTTATAACCATCTCAAGATACCATTGTTTAATCTTATAACCGCCTCAATATATTACTGTTTAACCACTTAACACACCACTGCAGGTTGTTGTGACATTTTTTTATTGACTTTATCTATAATATAATATATGTGGTAGATTAAGTTTATCCATGATTTTTTCTTTAAAACTAAGATAATAGGTGGGCTATTCAAATTTAATTTTTAAATCATCGAACTTGACGTACATCATAAAAAATAATTCAGAAACTAAAATTTATGCGTCCTAATAGTCCCTAAAATTTATGCAAGTTACCAAAAAATAGTTAGAAGACTATTATGCTCTAGCGTGTAGTGCACATGTATATTAATTTATCTCGCCCTTGTTGCATGTCTACAATGACTAATTAGGAGAGTGGCAAGTCTACATTCTTGCGGAACATCTAGCACCAAATCATTTTCTCACGAGCTATTGTGGAATTTTGTATCATGGAGACACATAAAAGAGGATCTTATTTGCATATGATAATTTACTTCCATATTAATATAGGCCGATGAAGCCTATGTTTATCCCAAGTAGGTTACCACTTACTCCGGTGTCTAAAAATGATACCATTTATATGTCTTGTGAGGATCTAGCTTGTATGGTTGCGGCCATTTTGTTGATAAAAATAGCTGATCATTTTATTTTTGTTACAAAGAACCCTGTTTTTCATAAAACAATTATTTTGTAAATAACAATTATCACAATGGCATATAATCGAGAAGTTCTATATATGATATCTGGTTCAAATCCGAATCGGGTATTATATATAGAATCCATACCTACCCCAATTCTATTCAGATTTGATAAAACCTACCTCATTTGAGTCGGTCATCTGATGGGTTGACAACAATTATCATTCTTAGCTCATAAATCTCAAAGCTTTCTCAGAAAAATCTCCTTTCCCAGAACAATACCTCACAATTAAATAGGAGGCAATTGGAACATGATAGAGATTTTGGATTTATTTTCATATGATTTTTTCATTGTAACAACCAAAGATCTCACTTAAAAAAGTTAATCAAAAAATATTATTTAGATTCTTTAATCCTGTACAAGTATTTAAGATCTTTCCAACAAACAATTAATGTAAAACTAACTACATATTTGTATAGATCTTCACGTACTCTCTTCGTCTAAGCATTGTCGTTCTCACCAATTTATGATAGCTCATTTCATATTTCCATGTCATCAAGTAATAACCAACTCGTTTAGCTCCTTTGGATGGAATTAGGGTTGTGTCCGGATGCACATAGCTGCATTAATTAAAACATTACAATAAAATAATAGTTATTTTTAATTTTTGAAATTCATCTAAAAGTCTCAACTGTATATCATTGCACCAACCATCACAAAAGAGTGAGATCCATCTATTTAGGTGATGGAGAACTAGGAATAGATTTTATAATCACAGAAATCATGCAATAAAGAACTTCGGATATAAAGTAGCATAGATGATGGTCCAAGCCAGGTGGTTTGGGAAACAGGCCATGAGACTCCTCTGTTTCACTTTTATCTGTCTTTATTCTGATGGCTTACGGACAACCTAATTGAGCCCATAGAGTAGAACAATTAGGTGGCCGTGTGTCACGGACTGGTGGATTTTTGCCTCGTCCAAAGCTGATTAGGTCATGACACATGACCTTTGTGGCCCCGTTTGAACATGGTAGTTAGCTGAAGCACCCACCCATCTACTCATCATCTCGTTAACTTCAAAGACACTCAAATTGGTTATGTCACAAATGCACCATCCCTTTTAGCTGCTGCACTCTTTTTATTTCTCAGCCTTAGGTAAGATGTTTTTGATTGCATTGACATAACTAAATGTAATGTTTGAGGGATGGATTTGGTGGATTGTAACAATCTAAGATTTCAACCAAAAAGATTGGTCAAAGATATTATTTGGATTCTTTGGTCTTATACAAGTATCTAATCTCTTTTCAGTGAATGATCGATGTAGGATTAAATACACGTCCGCATGAGTCCTCACATACTTCCTCATTTGAGCCTCACATCTTCGTCAAACTAAAGGTCCAAATCTATGCATTCAATCATAAACACCACGATTGATCTGTGATGTGATCACAGCCCCAAAGAATCCATGCTGTAATATCTTCTAGTCCACATAAGTTATAAGCGGGATTAGCTTTGATATCATTTGTAACAACCTATGAGTTCACTCAAAAAAATTTAGTCAGAATGTATTATTTAGATTTTTTGATTCTTTACAGATATCTAAGATATTTTCAGTGAATAATTAATATAAGACTAAATTTATATCTGCATAGATTGTAATATTCAGAACTTGTTGACTTTTGAGATTATAAAGAAAGATCTGAGGGTTTTTTTTTTTTTTTCCCACATTTAATGATAATGATGTCTCAATGCTTCTTCATCCTATTCATATAATATCGTGATGGCAGTTAAACTATTTAAATAGGTGATTTTTATTATCCTTGAAAGACTTGGGACTATGGGACCTCGCCTTTTGGGCAAGCTTGGACCAAAGGTCTTCGGATCGGTGGGTAGGACGAGGCAGGGAAAATAGGTGTGTTTAATAAACGGATTATGCTGGGACTTGGATGTTAATATCCAATATGGCCTAACTTTTCTTTTAATTTTTTTTGTATTATTTGTTTATGTTTAATATATTTCTAGACTCAATTAACATTTTTTTGATATGTGAATTTAATAGGATAGTGTTAGTAGCATTTAATCATTTATATTTAGAATTTTAAAATATTTTTATATTTTTAGAATTTTAAAAAAATTACAAAAAGATCATGAAGCTCGAGATCTGGTCTAAAAGCCTAAAGCCCAGGTAAACGCAGGTTTAGGCTTGGAAGGTAGGCACAAAGGTGGTATCCAAGTAAATCTGGCCAAAGATTGGATCAAGCTGGACCTAAATAAATTGTGTTAACCTTTGGGCAAAATCTAGCCCGAATCTAATCCAACCCATGAATAGGTCTATTTGTCTCTTAACTCTTTCCATTCATCCAGAAGATATAACAAACTAACTAGACATTCATAAGAAGTGAGTAATTAGTAACTTTTGAAATTTATTTCAAATTCCATTAGAAAAAAATAAATAAAATATATGGTTAAAGCTTCGGAAGTTGTTGCTAGTTGTGTAGATTTAATCTTCGTCAAGCCAACTGGGGTGCCAGTCAAGTTAATGGACCATTTCAACCAGCAAATTTGATTAATAATCACAATTCAACGCATTTGGCATTTCATGGATGTTTCCAATATCCCAATGAAGGAATTTAACCAAAGCCATGGACTCTGGTGGAGAGTAATAACATTGCTTACTTAGCACATAGCTAGCACAGAGGCAGCTCAAAGATGACAAGAATCCAACCTCTAGGCTGGTTGGAGAACTCATGAATGAGCCCAAATTTTGTTCCATGCCATTAACCTGTCAGTTTTTCTCTGTTCAGAGGCAAAATAAGGGAAAATATAGATTGTCAAACGTTAGGTAGCTGCCAAACATTCTAGCCCATAACCTTTTAGGTAGACAAAGTAAGGGATCTGGACTCATTTCAACTCTGTTGCTGTTGGAAACATTGTGAGGAATGATATCATCTTCCAACCTAGTCCAACCCATGATATCAAGTGTTTGGTAATTTAAAAAAAAATTGCCAAATCTCAAAACCTCACAACAGTGCCAAATTCCTCATCTTAATTTAAACAAAATGCAAAGTTGACAGACAGAGACAATCACAGCAACACAAGCATCCAAGTTACATTGCAAGCAAAATGAGCCAACTTTTGGCAAGAAACAAGATTCCAGGTTAAATTGTACAGCAGAAGCCTTCAACAATGAAACTTAATGTTAAGTTCAGTTTCACAAATTGCAAATAAAATGTGAGCCATTATTCAGATTCAAAACAAACATGCACCCTTCCAGAAAAACATTCATTTTAAGGAAACACAAACCACCTATCGTGACTCGACGAAGAACTAGAACCCTGCAAAAAATGTACAAAATTTCTACTTGGTGCTGTGCATGTGTGAGCTGCAAAACTGAAGGCCAAATTAAATTTCAAACTATAATGAATTCTCAAAGCAAGGCAAAATCTTCTCAAAGCAATCATTAAAATTTCAGCCTTGACATCGAAGATGCTCGATCTGTCATAATACATAAATTTAGATACCAAACAAACTACGAGCGAACCAAATATAGACAGCAAAATTAACAATCACAGTATTATTCTTTGGTCACAGATTATATAAGACAGAGACGTCAGAAAAGCTAAGGAACTCATCAAAATTTACAATTTGCATGATGCTGTACATGCTATCACCAAGGAAGTCAGTGGAAACCAAGTCCTCATCAACATAACCCAAGATTCCTTTCAGCTTCCCCTCTGACTCTTCCCTGCAACATAGAGACAAGATCAATAAAAGTAATAATTGACTTGAAGAAAAGCATCATGACATAATATAAACAGATGAATGAACACATCCCACTAATTGATCTTTTAGAGCACACCCACTACATGCAAAAGCATCTAGAGTTTAGTTTTAACGTACGCACAGAGAATAGAAAAAGACATACAACTGCAAGTGCTAGACAAAACCATGTTTGCCTTCCTAAACCCTGCCAGCCAAGTAGGAACTTACTTGAGGCTGGGTCTAGAAGAAAATATAGCAAATGTGGCTCCAGATTTTTCCGTTATTATTAGCACTCAAAACAAACAAAAGTGTTTTTACTACATAATATTTCAACTTTGACAGACATGCTCATTATAATATTCTAGTGAGAATTTTTGGAGAATAGTATTCTAGTTAGAGTTAAAAACACGAACCAGTCAAGCAAGCACCAGGAAGTAATAGTATATCTATATCTGGCTCTCGTTAGAATACCTTGGCAGCTCCAAAAGTGCTGCCAGGAATGATGTTAAAGCTAGCAGCTATTCCACCCTCCACTCCTTGCTAGATGGCCCATCAACTGTCTTCTAAGTGGCTAAAAGATTAGTATTTTAGAAGCTTAAATCCAACAACAGCATGAAACAAAATACCTAATCAATAATTATGAGCATAAGAGGCAAGAAATTTCATTAAATCCTTACCAGTAATCGAGTGCACTGTGGTCATCAAATCCTCCATATGGCCAAACCTGTCTTGGATGACCCTGCCATGATTCACAAAATTCAACATTAACCCTTATTTCTCATTGTCTGTTATATTTTTTGCTAGTAAATGACAGCACTAGGAAGATAAAGATTAGCTTAGCTAGAGGGACCAGGCAGTTGGTGGTGCAGTCTGGCATTGGATATACCTGGCTTGCACTCTTTCTTGTTCACTCCCACAACAAACTTAGGGATACCATTGCTTGGGGCAGAGAAGATGACCTTCTCGGCACCACTCTCCAACCACACCACACAATGTAATAAGGGAGCTCCACAAAAAAATATTCCTACTGGAACTCTAATCTGTTCTTATAGATTCATGATCAGATGCTATACTACTTTAACAGCTATAGCAATATGGCTAAAAGGAAAACGCAGTGGTATTTTCTATTATAAATATTTTTCATTAATTTCATGTTTGGGGTCAGACCAAGTTCTAGGACTCAAGCTGATCATTGCTAACAAAATAAATTCTTAAGCAGTTAAATAAAGTTTCTCTTGCAGCAGCAAACACACTCAAGAGTATAAGAAACTAGTCTTCCCTAAATTGCAAGGTTGAACCTAAGGAGACATTATAATTTGAACAAATTGATGCAAACAAGAAATGACCTTCAGATGTGCAGCAGCCTTGTCTTTGTCAGTGAAAACACCAGTGGACTTGACGACACACTCAGCACCAGTCTCACATCACAGGTTTCCTTGAAAAACCAATCTCATATTAGTTATCCTCAAAGGAAACAACTAATCATAAATTTCAAGAGATAACAATCAAGATGGCAAACAAGTAAAAATACAACACCCTACCGGCAACCAAATACAGTGACTTCCTTGTCACCAAAGAGAAAGGTCTTTGAGTCCTTGACCTTTTAATATCATGATGCTTCCACTGCCTTTGAACAGTATCATACTTGAACATGTATGTCTGCAAAGCATTATCACACTAACACAAGCTATAATCAACTAAAAATTCATGAAATATGTTCTCAAAAAAAAAAAAAATCATGAAATAATTGGTGAGAATACATAAATTAGTCTCATTTAGCCATGAGCATCAAACTTAAAATGCTGCAACTATGGGAAGCTCCATGTTTTATTTAAGATGATATCCCCAAACAATGCTCCACTCCTGAAACCATCAGAAATGAAAATAATGACCGTTGTTTCAACTGTAAGTTCTTGTACTGATTTTTATGAAATAAAGTATTGGTTTTGTTAGGGCCATTCTTAGCCATTATAAGAACCATTGCAATGAGAAATCACAATTTAGAAGCTAAGATATCAATAATTTTTGACTGTGTAACTGCTTACAAAATTTAAAAAAAAAAAAAAAAAACATTCTTTATTAAACTGGTATGGAGATCCCTTTTTTCTTTGGAATAAAACATTCTAATAGGATGAAAAGGGATAAGCTCAGATAAGGCTAACAGTCCTGTTACGTACAAGACCTTATAACATGATTGCAGCTAAATAACAACCATGATACAAGCATGACATTATGGGATGCCTCTCCAAAGATTGATACGGATTTATATCCATGGTACAAAATATAAACAAACAAATCTATACCAATATATATATATATATATATATATGGAAACAAACAAATAAATAAATTCTATGCTGCATGACATGAGGGGTTAATGATATATTAAAAAAAACCCAGCTAGAGCATTTTTGGTAGTGGGGTTGGGTCCCAAAGCATGTTTCTATAACAAAATCAATGTGCCCATTAAAATGGGCTGATCTAACACAAAAGTTAGGATCAAGTGACACATTATTGACCGCATCATCATTGCAAAGCCACAAACAGAATATTCGCAACATTAGAAAAAAAAAAAGAAAAAAATCATCCAGAGGGAATGAAAAGTACAACGACAAGGACAAAGGTGGATTTAGCACCATGATTCCAGAATCATACCCATTGGAAGTCTGTAGCCACTCAATCTTGGCATGAAGCAAATCTAAGGTAGATGGACCACCGGAGTTAAAAAGATAAAACAATCAAATAGAAAAATAGTCCGCTTTTTCGTAATAACTTGTTTAAAAGTACAAAAGACGATGATGATAAGAATAAAGGTATGTCAATGTTTATGGACTACCATAAACATTTATTTAAAAGACCATCTATTTTTAATATTTTAAATGAGAAACGTCAATGTTTGCTGGATCACAGCAATGAAATATCTTTTAAAAGATGTCTCTTTAAAAATATATTTTAAAAATTAAATTAATTGTTTTCTAAGTCTGATCAAAGCTAATCCATTGATCTATGGCAATCTATAACCTCTCCAAAAAAGACTAGCTATGAAATATTATTTGGTTTTGTATAAGTATCCAAGGTCTACTATTTATATAACCGATATGAAAGTAAATACATATTTGCATGGATCTTTACTCGCTCTTCCCGTTTAAGCTTTAATATTCTCATCAAGCTACAAATCCAAATCCATTCACAAATACCACATATCTAATTTAGACCCACGCTACTGTATCTTCTAGTTCACATGGGCTATGGATCGGATTCACTCTAATACCATTTGTAATAACCCAAGACTTCGCTCTAAAAACTAGACAACAAGTATTATTTAGGCTTTTTGATCCTATATTATGTACTTAGGATTTACTAATTGCATTATCAATGATGGACCAAATATCTGTGCAATTATGTATTTAGTCCTACTTCGACTATGCAATGAATATATTCCAAATACTTATATAGGACCAAAGAATCTAAATCATATTTCATCTTTTTTTCTTCAAAGCAATAAGCTGAAATAGATCAGAAGGTTTACGTTTTTATTATAAAAACAAAGAATTTTATACATTATAGTGATCGATCTAATGTCATAAAGCAAGAAGACGAACATTTAGATGTCACAACCAAATCAAATGTCACAAAAAATATTCTCATTTTTGTTTTTTTATAAAAACTCGGTGTATCCAGGATCAATCCAAACCCAAATCTCCGATCCAACAAATTCCTTCATGTATATTCTATAATATAATATCCCACAAGGAATCAATAAGAGTGCTCACCATTGATTCCGATTTTGATCTTCGCTCAAAAATCCAAAAACAATAAGCAAAGAATGAGACCAGAAGGAAATAACTGAAGAAGAAGAATACAGGGGAGAGAGAGAAAGAGAGATAAATGGAGAGATAAATTATTAGACAGACTCATTCTACCATGTATGATATAGGCAAAATCAATAAAAGTTCTACACATTTGCTGATTTTTCATTAATGACTAATCATGATTAACTATGGTGTAGCAGAACCATTAATGACCGAAAATTTTTATTGATCGTGAAATGAAGAGCTGAATCATGTTTTGAACAAAAAAAAAAGAGATGAGGCCCACTCTATGGTTTAGCAGGACTATTAATGGTTTGAAAGTTTTTATTGAATATAAGGTGAAGAGCTTAACTATATTTTGAATAAAAAAGAGGTGGGGCCAAATGTAGAGGAAAAAGTTGCCCATTTGGAAATTTTTTTCTATAGTGGACCCTACTACTATGATCGATCCGATCTTTTCATTTCTACTTACTCATAGCCAGCATAGATTTTATTCAAAACATGATGGACCCTCCTCCTTTTTATTGAAATCATGATTTATCTCTTTTATCTCATAATAAAAACTTTCAAACCATTATTGGTTTCCTATTAAATCACGGTGGATCCAACCTTTTCATCTTTTTTCACTCACAACCCACGTAGATTTTATTCAAAACATAGTGAACCCACTTTCTTTTTTTTAATGATATCATAGTTTCTCTCTTTACCTCGTAATAAAAGCTTTCAAGCCATTAATAGCTTCCGACTCAATTATGGTTAATCATGATTAGCCATTAATGAAAAATTAGCATGCATAAAATTTTTATTGGCTTTGTCTATATTCTATGTGGTAGAATGAGTCTATCTAATAATTTTTCAGAAAAAAAGACTTAAGCTGCTAAGTATGTTAAAGTAGGAAGGAAAGAGAGAGATATGGATGTGGAGGTGGATGCGGTTGGGCACGTCGCTACGGGCTCGGTCAGGTGAGATGGGGTCAAATTATCACGTGAGGGGGGAATGGCTTTGGGAATGTTTATTAAGGAATGCTCTAGGATTCCAACCCGTGTAAACCTGAACCAGCTTGAAACGAACCGGACCGCCAAACGAACCCAAATCCATCGGACGGCAACGTATCACCGCGAATTTAAAGTGAGTGGGTCCCATTTTACCGTTACGAGGAGAAAATTTAAATTGGCGATGCGCCGCTGCAAAGCCCCCACCTGGACGAGAAAGAAAACTAGCCGTTAACTCGCCATTCTTCCCCTCTGCTTCCCATTTATTCCATCTTTTTGTTTCGTTCCCTTCCAGATAACTCTCGCCTCTTTTCTTTCTCTCATCTTTCCCCAATCTCTCTCTCTCTCTCTCTCTTTCACATCTGCGATCCATACCGAGGAAACGCCGACACCATCTAATCATTCTTTCGATAGCCCTTCTCTCGTTCAGATCAGAAAGGAAGAGCAGGATGGCTTCAAGAACCGCCTCGAAGGACATCATCACTCTCAGGGGCTCCGCAGCCATCGTCAGCGAGTTCTTTGGTACTTCCGTTACCCATTCCCCATTTCTTCTTCTCCCTTTCCATTCGTATCTTACAATTTCTTGGAATTTTTACTGATTTATGCTTGTCTTTGGGTCTTTACCTCCAGGTTATGCAGCAAATAGGTAAGAAATTGAAATACCGAAAGAAAGATTTGATCTTTTTTCAATTTTTCTTGTGTTGGTTTCCATGGTTTTTCTCTTTTATATTGGATCTTGAAGACACTTTTCTTGACATGGGAAAGAGATTTAATGCAGCATTCTTTACAATCGAGGTGTCTACCCGGAGGAAAGTTTCACCAAGGTGAAGAAATATGGCCTGTCGATGCTATTGACTCAGGATGAAGGCGTGAAATCGTTCATTGCTAACCTAACTTCCCAATTGTCAGGTAGCTGTTCTCTTCTTTAGCCTATTAGATTTTTCCTTCTTTTGTTTTTTTGTTTTTTTTTCTTTTGGGGTATTCAATCTGATATTGATGATATTTCTCTCTTTAATCGAGAAGAATGGTTGGAAGCTGGGAAACTACAGAGGGTTGTACTTGTGATCATGAGTAAGGCCACCTTGGAGGTCCTTGAGAGATGGAATTTCAACATAGAGACCGATGCTGAGGTTGTCGAAAAGGGGTAAGTTTTCTCTCCATATGAATCCTATGTTCCTTTTAAGCACTAAAAATTAAACATGGAGGAGTTCTCTCTCTTTTATAAATTTACGTTCTTCTGATTATTTGGCTTGCAATGATCTATTTCAGGGTCAGCAGGGAAAAGAGTGACAAAGAAATAATGAGGGAGATTCAGGCGATCATGCGTCAGATTGCCTCCTCCATTACTTATTTGCCATGTCTCGATGAACCCTGTAATTATTATGATTTTTTTTCCTTACATGCTTTTTGATTTGAATGCAATCAGATATAGTCAAAAATTATAATTTGTTAACTTCTTATCTTTTCCATGTCTTTGAAGTATTCATTCTGGTTCTTGTTAGTTCTGACTGTGCCCTTCATTTAGGTGTGTTTGATGTGTTAGCCTACACCGATAAAGATGTCGCCGTTCCATTCGCTTGGATTGAGAGTGATGCCAAACTGATCCAGAACCCCCAAATGGTGAAGTTGCATTCTTTTGATACCAAGGTAGGATCTTACTTGCCTCTTGAGATTTTAAAGATGATCTTTGTGCTAGTTGTGATTGGATTGTGTTATCAGCACTTCTAATTAATTTCTTTGGTTAATGCAGATACATAAAGTGGATACATTGGTTTCGTACAAGAACGATGACTGGGACGAGCAGTAGAACATCTGCATTATGCTTTGTTTAGATGTTACTCTTGTGAATCGTTCATTCACATTGAGGCATAGGATTGTTACATACGTTTTCCTTTGTTGAAGGTGTAACATTTTGTGCTGAAATGTGAAGATGGTGGTGTCTTGTTAAGTTTAAACTTGTTATGGACTGAAATTCTATTGGTAGGTTAATGACTGAAAAAACTTCATTATTTAGATATGGCTACTGTGAACATATATTGCATTTGATGAACTTTCAAAAAGATAGATACAAAATGATTTTTGTTTACAAGCTAGTTTGTCAAGGTGGATCCAACCTCCTTCAACCATAATACAATCTTGACTGATTTGAGGGTTGCAAAAGGAAAAAAATGGCGTTTTGTGACTAAGTTAATAATTGGGGTTCTCATGGGTTCTTAGTTAACTAAGAATGCATATGTATATGCGTGTGTAGAGAGAGAGAGAGTGAGCAAGCTTGATCAGTGATATGAATGCATTCTTCTCTGGTTTTTAGATCACGCAGCACCTTAAGTGCCCTCTAGATCATAATATTGGTGAAATTGTTTAAGTTAATGCATGGATATAACATATGGCTTATAATCAAGAGTGTGAACTAGTAGTAACTTATGATTCTTGAATGTACTTGAGGAATTTGATGAACGACAACATTGTTCGAGTTTGCGAACTAGTTGCATCTTGGAAGCTCTCTTAAGAAGAGTTAGGGGCCGATATCTGAGCCAACTATGTTCATTTATATAAGGGGAAAAAAGTAGGATTATGTAATATTATATTGGAGGATGTTTGGTTCGCAGTCGAAATCAGAATCATAATTCATTGAAGCAGGAATTGGAATGATCATGTGCCACACATTTGTTTCATGATTAAAATCAGAATTAGAATTGAAATAGGATGTAAACACTAGGTAAAAGCCTGAATTAGATTTTGGACAATTGGAGCCTTCCCATTTCCCCTAGAATCTAAATGGGAATAGAACTCTCCTAACCAAAAAGTTGGAATTGAGATTACTCCTATTTCTTGTTCTGGAACCCAACTCCCCCAAGCTAAACATTCTCTGGGTGCATCAGTCTCCTTCAAATCTTCTACATTCATAAAATCTATTTCCATTTCTTCTGTTATCAAGGAATTTGTCCAAACCGCTCTCACCCAAACAGTTGATGTAAGGCAACGATGGCAGATCCACTCCAAACCATCCAAGCCATCCGGTCCAGGTGATGATACTGAATCGAACCAGCGTGGAATAAGTCAAGCCAGGAACTTGCCCGAATGGAGCAAAACCGCCCGATTCTTTTTGATTCGGACCCATTCCAGACCATCCCTGTACCTCTATTAACTTGTTTCTCATCAACCAGATGTTAACAAACTCGTTCCTTACTGGTGTGGCGCTTTAGGCAGAAAAAAGTAGACATGCCAAGCTATACCAAGCAGCTGCATCAGTGAAAAGGAAAACTTAACCTTTTAATGATTCAATTGCACCTTGACAAAATGGAGAAGTGTAATTACCAACTACAAACCCACTAAAACAACAGTTGCCCAGACATGCTTGAGACCTTTTCAGTGAAGAGAGAATCATTTCGTGTAGATTTATCTACAAGGTTAATAATAGAGTCCTACTACATCATCTCCCGTGTGGAAATGGTTCATTGGACATCAAACTGAAACAGAAATTTTCATGTTTGCATTTTTAATCTGATGATGTACAAGAATGGATAATGTTGGTGTCACTTCACCAGGAACTTGAAGGATGTTTGATTTAAAACTACTAAGATATTCTTGATAATTTAGTGCAATCCCATAATGGTCAAACAGCATGAACATTTTGTTCATCCCTGAAGTATATAGTTGTCTAGTGCTTTTGAGTCATCATATTTTGAGTGTTCCCTAATATACCAAGTAGTCTGATTCCCAGATACAAAGCTCCAGAGCTATTCTCCATAATCAAGTGCACAACCCCATATTGGTCAAACAGCATGAACATTTTGCGAATACCTGAAGTATATGGTTTACTGATTCCAGTCATAATATATTTTTGGTGCTCCTTAATCGCCCAACAGTCTGATACCCTGATATGCAGCTCCAGGATGAAGGTCATCCATGGTATCAACGCTTCTAAAGCCACTTAACTCTCTTAGGCCCTTCCAGCCATTGCGATTAAGGAAATCACGGAAATCCTCTTGAGTGTAGATCGTCTTTTCCTCAGTTCGAACTGGTATGCGGTCAGTCTCATCATATATGCAAATTTTTATTGTTATCCCTGAATCAATCAGAAAAAACAGGATATAAACATCAGAAAGCTACCAATTTATGTTGAAACAAGATAAATCGTCATCCCAAGAGTTTGCGTAGAAGAAATCAACTGGAGGAACAGTGTTTTTTCAAAAGACCATGTAGAAAACGTAGAATTCATCAAAGATTTTAAAAAGGCATCCTGGAGAAAATGCTCCATACTGAAACTTTCACTGCAATCATTCCCATAATTTGGACAAATGTACCTTTGCCATTGCATTAAATGGCCAAAATCAAATTTGAGAACATGCAGCTGACTAACAGCTCTGCATTAATGAGATGCAAGCATCCCCAGGTGATCATGACTGCAGGATACATGAGTAAAGATACCACCCAAAAATAACCATTTTTGACACTATTGTACTGACACAAATTTTACTAGATGAGGGTACATTGCTATTTATCAATTGACCTTGCAGAGATAAATGCATTGTATTCGTGGCATTTAATGCATTGGTAAGAAAACCAGGGTGCCCCTACACATTCACAATACCACTGTAGCAAATAGCAAGCATTTGTGTGTGGACGCACATGCCCACGAACATGCATGCACCCAACTGCTCACATAAATGCACCTGCACACGTGTGAATGTTTTGCTTGTTCCACCTAACTGATTACTTAAAACAGAAGTAGAAACAAATCGGTAAGTAGCAATAACATGCTACCCTTGTTGAACAGGTAGAACTATTAGTACGTTGGTCAAACTAGATGATTTGAGTTCAAACTCTCAGCGGTGCAACTTTCATCATCTTGCCATCCATTCTTGTCTTCTCCAAATTTGCCCACTTCTATTTACTACCTGAGTGTGGAAGTCCTTGACATCTTCATCGTAATCCTTGCAAGTCTGGCCTCAGTCCTCCCCCACCACCTTTATCAACAATGATACTTAGCAATCTAACCACTTCCTCCACCAACCGGGCATCACAACATCACTTTCTTCCACTGTAGGCAATCAAAATTGGGTACTGGGGACAAAGGCATGAAGCAATAAATACTAAATAAAAGATAGCATTAGATGGAAATAGCTGAGAGGAAGTCAATCACAGGCTCAGCACAAACCCAAGAATCTTGTGGTTAAGAAAAGATGAGAATAGAGTAGATGAATTGAGTACTGGTCACAGTGATTTACAAGAGATCAAGCGATAAGGTTAATACAGCTTGTCAATGGTACAGACGTACAGTTTAAATATGGTAACACAATGAACATGGACTGAAGATGATTAGCAGTTATGTCAACAAAGGAAGATTGCAGAGAAAGGACTAGTAGCAGGTGCAAGATTTAAAGTGGGTTCTCAATCAAATTTCTATATTTCGAATGAATCATTGTGGAAGTAGATGAACTCAAATAAAAAACTGACAGATCTGATTGTGTTTGTATAAAGAACTGCCCTAGAATGCTAGCAGCAGGAATTGAGTGTGCATCTATCAGCTCAAGCCACACAATGTGCCATTCACATTGGGAATCCATACATACAATTGATCATGATCTATAACAGATAAAATACTTTGAAATCAAAAATCCGATGATTTGCAGATTTCTTACATATACCTGGAGGCCACGAAGCTGAAAAGGGAACTTCTTTAAAGGGCTAGATATGACTATTTGAATCCATTTTTACCTTAGGAGATCAAGATCAAAGATATTGAATTCTTGGATTACAGGTTCAACAATGCAAATTTAAAAAACAAATTCTAAGCTGTTGCCATCGATGATATGAGTTATGACCATGTTATTTTTCGAGAAGATACCTCCAAAACAAATGCTTACGGTCTTTTTGGGCATTAAATGTTCAGATCATGATCAACATTTTAAATCCTCCATATGGATCACCCACCTGCTAAATTACATTAATAAGGTTTGGGCTTTGGTGTAGGGCAATAAATGGAGAATGCTATGGGAGGAGAATGAGGAAGGACTGAGGAGAGAGAACATCTAGAGAAGTGGAAGGAAATGAAGGAAATTCAGTGCTGCATAAGTAAAAATATTGTGATATTAATATAACTCTCACAATATCATGTGCAAACACTCCTAAAAGCTTTCAAATCCAGAAGGCATAATTAACTCAGTTATGCCTTCTAGTCAAATGCACAATGGGACATCCAAATCGATGATCCACACCATTCATCATGATCTGTCACATCTCAAATACCTAGAAAGGCATAAATGAGCTGAGCTTGAGCAAGCAGATCATGCTCAAGCTCAGCTTGCAATCCAAGCTTCAGCTTGGCACAGTTCAAGACAAAGTTGAGTTGAATACACCCTTCTTGAGCACATGCTTTCAGCTAATTCCACCATTATATGTCACACTAACAGCTTAAATGCATCCTTCTTTATATATTATTTGATAAATAGACATAATAGATACTAAATTATATATTTGGTTTTCTTATTCATAACATTTTGACCTTAATTAATCAAACACAATAAAGATAAGCATCAAGCCCAATTCTTTACTATTTGAGTGAATTTCCACTAAGCCGATCCCGAGCCAACACAATATGCTCACAAATTGCTTGCTTGTGTTACCAACTTAAATGCCTAGAAAATAAACTCAGATTTTCTGAGGTGTGTTGCTCATTTTTCACGTGATACTAAATGAACAATTTTGTAGTAATACAACAAATGACTCCTTTTGATAAAAGTTTAGGGCTACCCAAGCTATTATAAATTTGGTTTACAGGCTTCCAGAGACATCTAAAACACAATGAATATCATGGATGAACAACTTCATGGCTCACCATGCATTCATGTTCATGTGATAACTAATAGCTGTGCTCTTGGAACATCAGGGATTCCATGTACACATGCATGCACACAAATACGGTTTAGGCTTGTGCAATGCTTCTCAGGACAAAAAAATATACATAAAAGCTTATCAATATTAAGATAAAAAATAGGGGAGCGTATAAAAGTAGTTTAAGTCCCATAATCATGAAAATAATGAAGCAAATAGATGTAATGATCAGTTTCAGAAAATAATAAGTATCCATAGTTTTCCATGTTTGACGAAATGACTATTCTTTTCTCAAGGAAGGCAACGGTGTCCTTTATATTAATGTATTTAATAATATATACTATTGGATATTTTTGGGAATACCAAAATGGCTGCGGTCATATACTTCAATAAGACAGGTGCCTTTTTCTTACAAAACTTACCAACTTTGGCAAGTTAAATAAAGATTTGGTATTTAATACATTAATATACTATACATATGTTATTCTGTACCCAATAATGCATTAATGTATATATTGTTAGAGATGGTCAATTTCTAAGTTTCCTAATTAGGAGAGGAAGAGATGGTAGGACCTACCATCTGATAATATAATGTGCCTGCTTGCTGAGTGCATGTTCATAGAAAATATTTATATATGTAATGTACTTATAGCCATAAACAATATTTCCAGTTTGACCTACATATCACAGCTGTGACTAAAGGGAGCTGATTTCTCCATTTATTTAAATTTTATTAGAAGAAAATGTATTACTCGTGTTGCACGGACACTCGCATTCAGCTCAACGATGCTGTTGGAAATGTAACGGAATCAAATACACCTTATCAAATTCATTGATTTCAGCTTTAATGATGGTTAGAGCGGGGGGGTTTTCCAACAATGAGTTTGACCCACCATAATGATGTTAGAAGTGAACTTTTGTTCTTTAAGAGATTAAACAAGAATGAAGAAATGAAAATAACCTTAAAAAATGTTATTTCTCATACCCTTGGCTGCAGGAAATTCTGGATGAGAAATATATGTAGTAACGATCTTAACAAATAATATCTTCTAATGCTTTCTTTTATATAATATCTTAAAACAAATATATAATTTATTTACTTTCCCACATGTACCCATATCTTTCTTTTCTTTTTCCCCTGGCTAAGTCAAATGCTTGGCTATATCTCAGAATCCAATCATCATGTCAGCATCCTTAGAATGCTGCTTTGTTCTTATTTTTCCAAAAACCAGTTTGCTTATTTCCCTAGTTCATATGATAAATTTACATTATTATTCCATGCAGATTTCAACATAACCCTTTACTTTCCAATCCCATGACTATCAAGGGGTCAGGGCACACTCTTCATTTTACAAATTTTCTCCTCATTATTTGTTTCAGCAAATAAATGCACTCACTTTTTTTTATTCCTTCTTTCTCTCTCCTAAAGCCTGTCCAAAGGAGATTATCATGTGGGCTGCATTTGATCAACAATGGAAGTGTTATAGTAAATCCTCATAATAATGACCACTAATAGAGAAATATAATAGTTTTGGGTACATAATTTCAGTCATGCACAAACTTAACAAAGTATATGCATTTGCATGTTTCGAATGCTAGTAATATAAAATTCAGCATTCGAAGCCTGTACGAGAAGGTTTGAATGAAGATGTGAAGAGATAAAGACCATTTCAGGAGGTTTTGTAGATCGGCATGGTCTAAACATCAAGACCTGATTTTTCTTTTCTTTTATTTTCTTTCTTTTTGTGTTTTTTTTTTTTTTTTGTTGTTGTTGTTGTTTGGGGGGGGGGGGGGGGGTTGTTCAATACTGTTCCACGTTCACCTAGTTCACCTGTGATAACAGATCTTGAAGTTGGTTCAAAAGTTTCACATAGAAACTATTTTGGCCTGCTTACGTCCTTATTACATAGTACGTAACTCATGCAATATTTTCCCTATGAAAAATTGGAAAATAAGGAGAAGGCAATTAATTTAAGCAGAAAGATTACATATTAAGGAAATGCTGAGATTTGCCATGAAGTTTTCCTCATACAAAATGGTATGGGCATGAGCAAAGTTGTAAAGTTGGGCTTATTGGGGTTAGAGGTGGGATATCAAGGTAGGAAACAAACTAATAAAAAGGTCATGATTGACCTAAAAGGATTTTTATCAACCTTCCTTTCCCCTCAACCACTTCCTCCAGCAAATGTAGCGACACATGCTGAACAAGGTATTCCCTTCAAGGGACTAGAAAACAATTGAGACTTCAAAATTACTCATGTTTATTATTTAAGTTTTTTTTTTTTTGTTTCATGGACATCACAATACTAAACCCTAAAATTCATGCTCGCTTACATGTCCTCTTCTGCCCTTCGTATTATCAAAGGCTACATCATTATTTAAAAATAAAAACATTTCTACAAATCTTTCACGATACCTCCTATTCTGTTATGCATGGTTGTACCATTTCAGTTAGTTTCCATCAAATCCTAAAGTTTCTCCTACGAGGTTACTGATAAACTCTATAATTGGAATTTGGAAGCATTAGCTTTATAATTCATATAAAATTATGGGTCCTACACTCATCTTGGAAAATCTTCCCATAGGTCAAGTTGGCATGCGTCAATGATATGTCTCAAAGTGATTTTATACTCTAACTGCCCCACGCTTATCATATAATGAAATAATATTATATGTCACCCCATTCCTCTTATACCCAATACTGCAATTTAAACACTGCAAGGATAATGGTGCCATCTACAAACACACACTTCAACCATTCTGAAAGCAACATTCAAATATTTGTAGGTAAAGAAAAAATGAAATTTCTGAAACATGTAGAAAATTACATTTAACTGTTGGATTCAGATAACCATTATAAAAACTCTTCAATGAATTCATAGTAGGGTGTCAAAAAAGATGTAAACATTTTATTATTACCATCATCAAGATGAAGAGTATAGGTTCCCAGTGGCATGTCCCTGTCAAGGCTGCGAACCACCTCATCTTCATCCTCCAGCCAAAATGCCCTTCTAGTCCTTAATCCAAACGCTGATTTGATTGCATCCTTTATTGCCTCTGTGCTGCCATCAATACCAATTTTTCTAGTGTAGTCTCCCCACTTGATTGAAATAACCCTTCCACCATATGAGGCATGATTATCACCACCTACCAAAATAGAACAACTAGTCAAAACCAATGGAAGGCAAGCATTACTTGTGCAAAACTGCCAGTGCATCTACCTGTGGTATTTTATTAAGTTATATCAAGATAAGCAGAAGATACAGTATCAACAATAGATAGTAATATCCAATTTGCAATATCATTTTTGACATAAAGCTAAACCATCTTCTGAAACTTGCATCTGGTCTTAGAAGATTCATTTTCCCAGAACAGGGACAAAGAAACCAAGAAAATTTTCATGCTTCCAAGGCTCAGAAGAACAATAAACAACACAATACAAGAATTTGTCTAGACTGCAACGAAAGGTGCACTACCATTCGTAGGGGTGTCTCTCCAACTCCAAGGGGGAACACCATTAGTTGCCACTTCATCAGCTGCGGTTATGGCAAGAGGATTTCTCTCGTGATCCAAATGCCTATCCACATTGAGTGTGGACCTACCATTCCCTGATATTCACAAAAATAGTTTTTTTAACATATTCAGAAGGTTTAATATGGATTTGGATGGCTGAATATATTTATTTTCCAGAAAGAGCAATATACAAATTTCACAAGTTTACCCATGTAAAACTTATGAAGCAAAAATCACATGAAATTATAGCCTTCATATTCATGAGATAAACAGGTCAAAGGCAAATCAAATGCATATGAAGCAAAAACACATATTTGACGAGTACAAATGAGAATGATAAATGACAAGAAATATATTATTAAAGAGCCAGCACTGAAAAATAGATTGACTTAATCAAGGTTCCAATAGCACATATTATATAATACATGTTTCAGGGTTTATTGTTAACTAGTCTTAACACAATTTTCTTGGAATGAAACCCCATTACATCTAATATATAGCTAGATCTACATAAAACATTGGTATCTACCTTCACACAACCATACATGACAATGCCATGTTACCGCACCAAATTATATCTAATCTCTCGGTGCCCATTTTGCCTCATGCCATTTATTCGGATAAAATACCATCTCTTCTCAAATAGAAGCACAGTCTATGTACATAACCCCGTCACATCTAACATATAGCTAGATCTACATAAAACATCGGTACCTACCTTCTCACCACTATACATGACAGTGCCATGTTACAGTATCAAAGAGAATCTGCGTACATACATATGTAAGTACCGTGTTAGGGGTGGCAATGTTTAACCTATTTAACTTAATTCAACCTGTAGTAGTTGGGCTACTTGTTTAATAAAATAATCAGGTTCATGTCTGGATTTATAACCTGTTTAATAAACAGGTTGGGTTTGGGTGGACAAATTTTTGACCTATCCTATATCTTACCCAACCCATATATGGTCTGGCCTGACCCATTTGCCACCCCTGATATATGTATGTATGCATGTGTGTGTGTGTGTGTGTGTGTGTGTGTGTGCATATTGGGAGTGAAGTCATGCAAACAAAGCTGCAGGTGCAAACTCAGGAAAGAACTGATTCCACTATATAAGTAAATAAATAAATAAAAACATTTATTAATTTATATATTTATTTATATATAGTTATTACTGCAACGGCTTTCGCCATTATGTGTTGGTGTAGCTGTTTTGAAACTGGGGAAGGCAAGTTTGATCAAGGATTAGAGGGGAGAGGTGGAACAAAAAGCTTGGGGTGGATTGGTCCAACAAAACAAGCAAAAGAAAACAAGCACAACGGGCTATTAAATGCAGGAAGGACTGAATGAATGAAGATACCACAAGGAATAGAGAAAAAAAGGTTCTTTTTTAGTATCCATCCATCAACATGGTTTCTAAGAAATGTTCCAGTAGTCGAAGCAGATATTCACATATATATATGTGTGTGTGCGCGCGCGCGTGCGTGCGTGTACGTATGTATGTACCTATCTTAGGGATGGCAATGCTTAATCCATTGAACTTAATTCAACCCATTGCGTTGGACTACCTATTTAATAAAATGGTTAGGTTTGGGTTTCGATTTAGAACTTGTTTAATAAGCAGGTTGGGTTAGGGTTGACAGATTTTTGACCTATCTTATATTTGACCTGACCCATCAATGTAAGGATGTATGTATGCATGTACATGTATATATGTAAGCATGTATGTACATATGTATGCATGTAGATATGTATGCATGTACATATGTATGTGTGTGTGCACGCGCGCATGTGTGTCTGTATGTCTATAGGACCTAACCATATTGCACGAATTGGTCTGAATTTAGTCCCAAGAGAGAACTCTTCAGGTTTCGAGTTTTTAGTAGGTATCTGTGCTTGGTAAGGTCTAGTTATGTGTGACGATAACATGCTTGAAGACTTATTATGACCTTTCCTAAGATTTGATTAGGGCGAGATTAGTAATATTCTTGTCCCTGATATGTTGTATCAGAATTTCTAGGTCAAACAACTTGATTATCAAGAGGTGAGCAAAAGTAGGATCACCTAAGAAAAGATCCACGCTCACAAAATTATAAGATATTAAATATAGTTTAAGATTGCTGACTAAAACAAGAATGGTTTGGCAGATAGTGACTGATTAAGTCTCCATGCGAAAACACCCTGCACACTTGATAAAAGGTAGGAAAGCCCATATGTTTAAGTGGGTAACTAAGAGGATAATTAGAAAAAGCCATAAGTTTTGTTGATATATGAAAGGAAGATTACCATTTGGGTAGTGATGAGTGCAACGTACAATCTGAGTATGGGTTAGAACATATTTATGGGTGTAAATGTATCAACATCATATAGGTCTTTATTAAGTCCAATTGTATACATAACTAGTAGTTTGATGACCTATTAAACAAACTAAAAATGTTGAAAAAAATAATTACAAGTTAGAAAATAATTAAATACGCTATCTCCTTTAGTTACGCAACTATGTATTATGTTATATTCAATATTTGTCATCAGAAATTTAATAAATAAATTAATAGTATTAACACTCTCTCTCTCCTCTCTCTCTCTCTCTCTCTTAATTCTTGACTTCTATCTCTTCTCACATTTGCTCTATAGCACTTCTAAAATCTGATTATTGTGCTTGTGCGCATGCAACCATATGCAATAATGGAAGGGCAATATGGTACAAGTAAGCTAGAATCACATGGGGTCAATCATACTACCCTCTTGCTCGAGCCTGGTCCAGAAAATTGTTGCGGGATTCTAGCCAAGCCTAAGTCCACAAAATCTCTATAAGCTCTGACCAAGCCTGATTCAGCCTGAACCTGAGCCCAGCCTGAAGTCCAAACAGGACCTAACCTCAATGAGCCAACTGGCTCAAACACGCTGGGTTCCAAATCAAACCCGCCTACTTTTTTTTTCCCTCCACCACCACCCTCTCTCTCTTAGTGGATGAAGGTAGGTTAAAGCGCTTCGATAGTCAGCAGAGGAGAGGAATAGAAAGTTGGTAGTCCCCTGGTGGGAGAGATTGACAAAGGTGGAGTAGAAGGGTAGGCAGAGTGGTAGAAGGGGAGGTGAAGGAGCAAAAAGAGAGAGAGAAAAAGTGAGGGGGAGAGAAGAGGAAGTGGAAGAGAGGAAAGATAGCTGGTCGCCCCATTAGTGGGAGAGTTTGAAGAAGTAGAAGGGGAGTAGTAGGAAGCGTGGAGCAGGGGACCTAAAGTAGAAAAAAGGGAGAGCATGAGTAGATACAAGGAAATTAGGGTTCTATTTTAAGGATATTCGATCCCATCCATCCATTCCGAATGGATGATCAAGATTAAAACATATCAAATAAAGTAGAATATAATTTTATAAATTAATTAAATATTATTTGGGTTTCATACTAGGCTTGGATCAGGCTGAGGACCTACCAAAACCAGCCTCAAATTGTTTTGAGCTTAATTCTTGGGCTCGAGCTCTGGCCAAATCTACAAATGTCCAGGCCTACAAGACGAACCCATGTCGGTCTAACCTAATAGGCTTTCACACTAGCTTGGACAACATTTCCATCCATATATCTGGTCCCATTGTCAATTGTATTGCCTTGTACTACCCAATACAGGGCATATCATTCTATACCAAGTGGGAACTGTTATGAAACTCAAATTTGGATCAGGATATATCTCGTAGTACCATGTATCGCCCCATACATATACCTTGTATCGAGACATACTGAAGCATGTACCGACCCATCCCGAGGCTGGTATATCGAGTTGTGCCAATATAAAAAGTGAGAAAAATGACTAGAAGGATATTTTGGTATTGGGATGCATACCATACTGTATCGACCATACTGTATCAAACTAGTAAAGTACCAATACAATACTTGTTTGATTGCGGACCTTGTCTAGTCCACTAAATTATCCCAATTATATCTAATTAAAATAAACTCAGCTATAGGTCACATGAAAAAAAATAGTTGATGTATGCACCAAACCCATGTCAAGTCGCACGCTATGAATCTATCTTCTCCTAACTTTAGTGCATAGGTTGCACTTATCAAATGCTCCCTTCTTCCTAAGTCAGCCTTGCCCATGGATATCATATTTTGCCTAAAGCACGAAACTCATATTAGATACCCCAATCTTCCCTTTAGGAAACTTGACACCATACATACCAATGCACATCAAAGCAAAACGAATGTGTCTAACCTCTCTCCTAAGTTCCTTTTCCTAGCTTCAATACTTGCTTGCTAACAAGTATAAGAGCTCTTTCTTTGTATAGAATTGTTTCATAATTCAAGATGATTGAGATTTAGCCGAGTGGCAAATATCCAGCAAATGCAAAAAAAAACCTAGAAGTTCTGCAATAAATTTCAAAAGTATTTCTCTAATATACAAATATGCAATAAATCTACTAAGCACCCTAAGACCCCCTTTGTGATCATTACATCCTCCCATATCCCAATAATTTCTATAGCACAGTAAACATTCTTAATTTTTCTAGCGGATTGCATTGATTCTTGCTCTTCTTCCAACAAAGAAAATCTCCTAGGTGCCAATCTCCTCCCATCCAATCACGTGAACACATTTATTGTGTGGAAGCCTTCTTGCATGATGGAGTATTGGAGTCTCTTGTGTTAACCCTGTGTTTTCAAATTTAGGTCTCTGCATGCTGACAATTTTACTGCATGCACTTAGACCAAGGTTCAATGTCTCCAGCTCTTCAACCATCCAAAGCATAACCAAATAGCAATTATTGTTGTTCATCATTCTTACCTGCCTTCAACGAAACCAACCATAAAATAGTCAATCTCTAGATCAATAATAAAGCCTTAGCTTTCCCCTTAACTAATCTTCTGACATTAGGAACCATACATGGCATGACATTCCGAAGAAAGAAGCATGATGACCTTGGCCTCCCAGGAGAAATCAATCAAAAGGATAGCCTTAGACTCATCTATGAAACCATAAGCCCAAGTTCCTCTTATATGATTTGACATGCATGTGGATTCCTTTTTGATGCCCTCAACCTACTAGATCCCTAAGCTAACTACATTTATCTGGTTCTAATCCAAAGAAAGCTCAAGACCAAACATTTTGACCTTCATCAACACAAATTGTTTATCACATATGCATCCATCCATGCCTCAAAACATGTCCTTACAGAGTGCATCTTAAGTTCTTGTGAGAACTTTCATCACCTTAATCCCATCAAAACTATTAAAGCTTCTGGCACCATGCTATACTCATTATACTCCTTTTCCTTTTTATTTTCTTGAGCGCACTTGTAGCTTTATGCTACATGTATTGATTTAAAAGATATGATCCTCTGTGAGACCTTGATCTTAAAAATCCTTGTGTTAGTCATATCCATTACCCTTTTTGTAATGACACCTAGTACACATATTGCCCTCAACCTTGCATGCATTTCCATATCTTAGTTGCCAGAATTAGGAGCAAGTGCAGCAGCGGATGCAGGTGTGGGTGCTGGCAAGCAAATACTTTAGAAAACATTTGGAGTAAGGAAGCACTTAGGAAGCGGGGGCTGCTTCAAGATTTTGGGAAGATTCTGAAGCAGGTGTGTTAGTCTAGGTGGAAGATT
Organism: Elaeis guineensis; assembly: GCF_000442705.2. Lineage (NCBI taxonomy): Eukaryota > Viridiplantae > Streptophyta > Magnoliopsida > Arecales > Arecaceae > Elaeis > Elaeis guineensis. The sequence goes on from NC_025993.2 coordinate 115,019,703, forward strand.
CCAATAGTTAAGTTCCATCTCATGTCTAATAATGAGTTCAACTATGAGTCCTACTACAACTTAAGTTGTTGCATCTCTTGAACTAGTTTCAAATCCTTCACAAATGAAGCACTTGCTCCACTTAAGGTCAGAGCCCAACCATCAAGAAGATGAGCTAGTCCACCATTGACATCGTCTTGATGATAAGCATAAGAGGATGAACCCATCAACATATATTCAACAAGAACTTGTCCAACTTCATGAATCCTAAATAGTTTTCTTATTCTTAGGAAGGCATTGCATCTCCAACACTTTCATGAGCTCTAACCATGTATTTGAGCAAAGAACCTCATTTATGTTGTCAATTTCTTCACTGCTTCAGAAGGTATGATCTAATTCATGACATAAATGTTTGTGGTCTACTTAGATCCTTTTCAAGGTGGGTAGGACTGTTATTATTGACTTTCCAATATATTAAAATAAACTTTGGTTTTACTGAATTTTAAGTTCACCATAATATCTCAACTTCAAATTTTGATCCTTTTTCCTCCTCAGTGCCAAAAACCCTAGCATCCTAACACATGAATATAGCCATTCCTATAGCCTGACCTTAGTCTTAAGTCATTATAGCTTGCAATAGAGTATCAAACTTAGATTTAGTTCAAACCAGTGTGAAAGTTAAGGAGTATGAAGCAAACTCATCACAAGCAAATATCTAGTTCAAACCATTGTGAATAGACCATTTCAAGGCAATGGCAGTTTTCCACTCGGCCCTCCAACTCATCAAGTTGCAACTTGTCTGCAATAACAACTCTAATTGCCCTAAGCAATAGTGTTGTCAATAGCTTACTTTGAGATATTATTTCGCCATAGGTCCCTAGACTTGGCCATCCTCACCACATTGTAAGGTTCTCAAAAGAACAAGCTATTTGCAAGCAGCTCATGTTTGGCTCAAAATTGAGCTAGATATTGATTCATTCAAGTAGTAAACGAGTTGAGTATGAATCGAAATCTTTTAACTTAAAAATAAACAACTTGAACACAAACTAGGCTTGCTTCAATTGTGGTCAGCTCAACATAGCTCAAAACACACATATATAAATATTACTTCTTGATTTTTTTATTAATTAGGATTAATTGATGTAATAAGTACTACAAATATTTATTTAGAATCAAGATATGCCTAAGCCATCAGATCTTAAGTCTAACAATTGCATTATTTTATGTGAAGGTGCACAATTGTAGCCATTAGATCATAGATTTGATGACTTAGTATCATTGGATAAATGGGTGAAATAAAAGAGGCAAAGCCCAAACTCTCTCCAGCCTCTCACTCTTTCAAACACCATCCCATCCCTCTATTTTCCTCCCTCCAACTATCTTTCTCCCTTTACCTCTCTCTCTCTTTGAGTTTAGTGTCTTGACTCTTAAAGGCTCAATGGTATTATCCTTGGAACTCCCATTTTGCTGGATGCCATCCCTCAAGTTCTCATGGCTTCCATGGCTCTCTTGAAGCAACTACAACATCAACTACCTCTCTTCCCTCCCCCCACCCCCCAGACTCCCAATTCGAAGCTTGCCATCCATCTCCTATTCTTCCTCCAATCAAGCCCATTCCAATTATCAGGTTGAATCGAGCTCTATTTAGCCGGCTCAACATGAAACAAGCCAAGCATGATCTCTGTATTCCCAACTTAACTCAAGCTCGAACCAAGCTGAGCTGACCATATACAGTATCAAACTGAACTTGAGTTGGCTCATTTACACCCGACTATACTACGCCTAGTCCTCTTCCAACTTGGTTCCATGGTAACCATTGCTCCTCTAGCTTGTCCTTTCCTAACCTAGTTTTAACTTAGGTTTAATATTGGTTATAGAAAAATAGTTACTTCAGCATGCAAGATTATGCAAGAATTCTTGCTTTATGCCCCTACTAGTAATTAGCACTAGAGCACATGCCATATGTCAGACACTAAAGCATGGCATTTAGAGTTTTAGACATTTGGATTCGCTCTCATTATAAGGCATCAAGAGACAAGCAAGTATGACATATGTAAGTATGCTCAAGTTTTTACACAAATATTTTTACTTGCCAGCAACTTCACCACAATCAAAGGAAATATCCTACTTTATGGGCATGTTACTCAGCATATAGCAGCTAGAACACACTAATTGGAATAAATTGGATAGCCGATAGTCCCTTAACTATATTCAACCGCTTATTGATCTATGATTTATTCAAAAAGTACATGCAGTGATTTAGAGACTAGGTTTCCCCCATCATACCGCCAATTACAAATACCAACATACTACAATAATATTCATCCAAAGATTTTCACTGATATTACTATGACAGGAACAAAATATTGGCTCCTTCTCCAAGTTTTGAGGAAAAACCATGTCCTATTTTGTCTCAATTTTACCTATAGTTGAGAGGTTTCTCTTTTTTCAATAATATGTTACTTCTTGTTTCCCTTCTACATTTTCATGACATCTTCCAAAGTTGTTGTTTAAATTACAACTGGCTGCCATCTAGAGCCTGTCAAAAATCTCAACCACATGATTACAAGCTACGTAAGTAATCTGTTGTGTGCAATAACATGTGGCTGAGAAAGCAGAACTTATACCAACCCTAGAGAATAACATTCATAAAAGTACTGTAAAAAAACTAAACTACACAAAATGAAAACAATCAAATTCGAGCATGCATATGCAAAACCAACTAATTAACCATGTAAAGAGGGAATTGTCATGAATTCTAAAGTTAAAGTCAAATACCTTCCACAGACCCATATGAAATACTAGCATCTTCAGGACCTGCAAAAACAGAAGAAATAAATAAATAAATAAAATATAACCCAATAAATAATCAAGCAATCATGAGAAGCAACTGCCAGTACTTAGAGGGTGGGGTCGATTGGATGTACTTATGCAGCTAACTTGATCAAATGCAAACCATGAAACAATTAACATACAGCCTATTATTATCAACATCTCAAAAGAGGCGAAAGATAGGAACACAAAATAGTAACATTACTATCTAATTTTGCTGGAGCAAAGGTCCATCAGTTTGTACAACAATACCATAGTCTAAAGACAACAAATTGGTAATAATGATGGAAGCCTAATCTGAGAATAGAACCCAAGTGCTCATAGCGACAACAATTCACAAGTTAAGATAATATCCCATGGACTGCAACTTTTTTGATAAATTTGTTAGGAAAATGATATAGCCATAAACCCATGGTTCCTGTGAACTTGCTTTTCACCATAAAATTTTATGTCATGCTCCATTCACCAATGTTTAGAGTCTGCTCATTCATATATCAACGTTTCAAGTTTAGACAATTCATAGATTTTTTTCTGAGACAGAGCTCTCTCCACTGTTCACTTCTAATGCTTGGCAACAAAACCCAAAATCCTAGGCCAGTGAGCCAGTATATAAAAATAAACAAAGAGCTCTCTCTCCAGAAATGATCAAGCAAAGACCTTATCCTATGGCCCATAGTTGCACTACATTTCACTCCTGCTCTAATGTCTTAGAACACTCTCAAAAAGGTAATCGTATTAAAGGGGGAGATCAATGAATTTTCCAAGCATGAAAGAGCATTCCAGTTATGCAAATTTATGACATAGTAGCATTGTGGATGAAGTTACCTAAGGTTAGATCACACTACTGCTCATCAAGCAAATTAGATAAGCTGATGTTAGAAACAGCACAGGATGAAGTAGCATGGGATTTTGATATAACCTTGATAATTTCTATGTTACAGTACATCATAATCTACGAGGAAAAATATGGAAGGCCCATGGCTAAGAAAATAGATATAGCCTACAGGGCCCAAAAACTCATCGTCACTGTAAAGGATTCATTGAAGAAATTCAATAGTTCTTATTTTCACAAAAAATTAAGGAGTTATACTTTTTGAGTTACAACTCTCTGGAGGCAGTTACAATGTAAGACTGAGCAACTAGAATTATATTTTGAATCAAAAAGCAGTTAGGAAAACATAGGCATATAATAAGTAAAATTTGGGGTCTCCAGGCTGTCCAAAAGATTTTAGTCTCAAAAGCATACGCATGCATGTTTCCAGGATGTTCTACAGATATTATATTGTGTCATAAAAAAGCAAGGTCCACGCAAGAAACTGGCCATGGTGTCTTAAGGAATACACTGCCAGCATACTGCAGACATGGTAATAGATGCACTAAAATGCCCATTTTGTTAAAGAAATTATTTTGTAGCATAAACATCCCATTAAAAATTAAACAGTTTGTGAAACATGCATGCGATCCACAATTGTTTGGAAAGTCAGGAAATGGATTCCAGCAGAATCACCCTCATATCCTATTCTCAAATCCATGCATTAATTCCCGAGGAAGGGAGGATCATGTTTCCAAATGGCCAAAGTGTCAATCAATTCAAAATTTCAAAACACCTCTTTTCATCTGTCAACCAATCAACTAAACTCTCCATCAAATCAGAATTCAAAGTTAACAACTCGAACGAGGATCAAATGGACGATACCTTTATCAGAAAACTGCAGGTAAGGGTCAACCTTGGAGGCTGGGGGACTCTTATAAGCTGCGTTCTTGCTCCTCTCCTTGAGCATCTCATCAAGCTCCTTATAGTACGAGATCTTCGCGGCCCCGCTCCCCTTCGCTTGGTGCTTCGCCTTCTTGAACTCCTTCAGCAGGTTTCGCCACTTGTCCGTGCACATGGTCGGCGACCGGTCGAACCCCTTGTCCCTCATCTTCGCCGAGATCTGCTCCCACAAGTGCTTGTTCGACTTGGAGGTATTGAACAGCGCATCCATCTCCCGCCGGAGGCTGATGAGGCTCCGCGTCTCCTCCTGGACCCAGGTCTCAGCCCGCTTCTTGGGCGCCTTCACCTCGTGGTCCTCCCCGCTGCTGTCCGCCAGAATCATCGGCTGCTGCTGGGGTGGCGGCAGGCCGCCATTGCCGGCGACCTGGATCATCATTCCGCGGCCGTCTTCTTTGTAGTAATCACCCGATCGAGGCTTGTCAGACAAGTACATGCTCTTCCTTCTCCCCTGCTCCTCCTCGTCGCCGTCGTCCTCGCGACTCCGGAAGCAAGGGAGGACGGACTGGGAAAGGTATTGGTCTAGAGTGAGGAGAGACATCGGAGGAAGACGGGAAAATTGGTATCAAATTGGACTTCCAGAGGAGCAAAACCCATTTCTCGGATCACTCCAGAACAAGGACCAGTAGAAATCGACAGAATCTTCGTAAAAAAGAAGAAAAAGAGATCAAGGCGAAAGGAAAATTTGGGTTTCAGGGACAGGGGGCAAGGAATTTCTAGTTGGGTTTTAGATGGGGTTTAGAGAAGGGGAAGAGAGACCATTTCTTGGGATTAAGGATGAGTTTCAAGATCGAAGGAGATAAAGAGAGGAGGGATTGGGAGGGTTTAGGGGTCGGAAGGTGCGACCTCTCCTCTCCGCTGGAAGTGGGAGATTCGGCGGGGTAGAGGAAAGAGAGGAAGCTGAGGAAGTTTGCGGGAGAGAGTTGGGGCCCCGAGAAGTAGTACTTCGCGTCCGATTCCTAAGGAAAGAATCGCCTACACCTCTTGTCTTAGAAATTTAGGATAATTAATAAATATCCTCTTACATCTTTACTGATTTTACGAATACCTCCTATATTTAAAATTTAAACAATATCAATACTATATTTAATAAAATATTATAATTTATTATTTTGATCTAAAATAAATTTGAGATTTTCATCAATAATTATATAATATTATTTTTATCATATTGATATCCTCTAATTTCACTTCAATCATGACATGGATAATGAAGAGTCACGTGAGTGCACGATTAAGTATTTCGATCATTTCTCTTATATGTTCGAAAGGTCGTTTTTATCCCTTTTGCTCAGTTCTTCCATAGAATCCATTCGTTTCTTTGAACGTATTCGCTGTATGAATTGATTTCGGACGACAACAAAGAGAGGATTGCTACAATCTACATCTCGTTTTGGTTCAAAAATATAGACGATTTCAATGGTGAGATTCTCTATTTCTCACAGATATGTGTTTTTGCATCTCAGTGCAATAAAATGGTGATGTCTTTAATTTTTATTTCTTTATCGTTCTACATTTCATGAATGTCTATCCTATTTAACCATTTATTTTTTTGTTCATGCCTTTGATATTTTATTTGAAAATTAGGATTTCGAAATTGGGTATCGTTGCCTGCCTGATATAATATTTTGTTAGTGCTTTGCACGTTTTTTATCCCTTTGTTTATTGTTATTGTTATACCATTATGGTCTCAAGCTATGTTTAAGAAGATAATCTAAGGTATACAACTGTGGACTATGAGAATAATGATTTTTGTTTTGTCGTTCATGCAAAAATGGCAAATCAGAATATTGTATCTTTTCAAGTTCATCATATAGAGCAGTTTATTGACATACCCCACAAGAGATATGTAGATGAAAAGTTAGGATTTTACTATGAATTTGACAAAGATTATGTTTCCTATTTTGAGATTGAGAAAATTGTAGAAAATTTTGGCTATGTGAAGGGGGATGACTTGTTCTACTTGCTGCCACATAGATCAATTCAAATTGGTATTAGACCCCTTAAAGATGATAAGGACTGTATGGAGATGTTGGCTTGTTATGAAGGTAGGAAATGGATTGACATTTATATATAATCTAGTAAAAAAGGATCAGTCCCAAGTTTCGATTGTACCTAACAGTGAGTTAAATCAGTCGGCTATCACTCAAGTTCTGCATATACCTAACAGTGAGTTAAATCAGAGTGACAATGATGCTGATAATAAAGCTGAATCAAGTGATGATGAAACAATTGAAAGTGAACATGGGAAAAAAGATAGTGTTGAAGAAGATGATGACAGTCAAGGAGACAATGAAGGAGGTGAAGAACTTAATGACATCGGCATATACTTCAGTGAAGAATCATCTGAAAATATTGACCTATTCAATGCAGGGGTTAAGAAAGTACCTAAAAATTTTTCAAGAGATCCGAACATTGCCCCCAGTAGTCAAATGAATGAAAATAAGAGTAAAGAACCAAGAGTTGATGCAGATGAAAATCTAGTAGAAGCCATAGTTGATGGATTGTATATCCCACCACCTTCAGATGATGATACCCCTAAGCCTTGTAGGGATGTTGAATTTGATGCAAGTACCATGGATGATCCTAAATTATCTAGAGGACTATTGTTTAGAGATGTATACCGGTTTAGAGAAGCTTTAAAAAATTATACTATCAAGGATGGAAGGGATATAGTATTCTTAAAGAATGAGAAGAATAGAAATAGTTGAGTGCAAAAATAGTTGTGGGTGGAGGATGCATGCATCAAATGTTATTAGAGAGGTCTTTTTTCAAATTAAGACTTTGAATCCTATTCATAAATATAGAAAAAGTTTCATAAATAAACAAGTTACCGCAAGATGGTTGAGCAAAAATATATGAAGAATTTGAGATCCGATTCTGATTGGAAAGTCAAAGCCTTTAAGGACCAGATTAGGCGAGAATATCATATGGATGTGAGTTCGTATATGATCTACAGAGCAAAAAAGCAAGCTGTAGAAGATGTACATAGGGACAACAAGGAGCAATACAATAGAATTTGGGACTATGCTAAGACCTTAAAGAAGCATAATCCTAATAGCCGGATAAAGATTACTGTTGAGAGGCCTGATAGAGCATTGCATTCTAGATTTCAAAAATGTTTATATGTTTGCAAGTTTAAAAGCAAGATTTTCTAGCTGGCTGTAGATCATTTATCAGTGTTGATGGTTGTTTCATAAAAATAAATTTGGTGTACAGATTCTTAGTGCTGTTGGTAAGAATGGAAACAATAATTTCTATCCTCTAGCATTCGTAGTTGGTGAGGGTGAAATTAGAAGCTCATGGGAGTTCTTTTTGACTTACTTAATTGAGTACATCGGCCCAGTGGAAGACAATGGATGGGTTTTCATGTCTGATAGACAAAAGATAATTTTTTTAAGTATTTACTATAATATATATATTAATGTCAAATAATTTTTTTATTGTATTATAGGGTTTGACTGAGGTATTTGATATTATAGTCCCGGCAGCAGAGCAGCGAATCTGCATTCAACATTTGTATGCTAATTTCAGAGACAGAGGACATAGCGGAAAGCCTTAAAAGATGATCTATGGATGACAGCATCTGCATATACAGAACATGACTTCAACATTGCTAAGGAGAAGCTCAAGCTGAAATCGAAAGCTTATGAATATGTGGCCTTTGTTAATAAGGACATATGGGCAAGGTATACATTCAACCCAAAATGCAAGGTAGATCTAATAGTAAATAACCTATGTGAGTCGTTTAACTTCTATATTATAGATGCTAGGGATAAGCCAATTTTGACTATGGTAGAGTGGATAAGAACAACACTTATGCAAAGATTTCAGTTAAAAAGAGATGATAGTTTAAGCATTAAGTGGGACATAACAGCAAATGCTCAAAGGTAGCATAAAGAAGAGAAAGCAGCATCCAATATTTGTAAGCCCACTTATGTTGGAAATATGATATATCAGGTTAGTTGTTCGAACAGGGCATTTTTTGTTGACTTAAACAGGTGGACTAGTAGATGTAACAAATGGGGACTCACGGGCATTTCATGTAAATATGCCATTGCTACCATATATGCATCAAAGTAGATGCCAGAGCTGTATGTAAGTCATTATTACAAGAAAGAGACCTATATACAAGCTTATGAGCGTAGGATTTATCGTGTTCCTAGCGAGGAACAGTGGGTAAAGACAAGTTTTGAGCCTTTTGATCTACCAACAGTTAAGAAGCAATCTAAAAGACCAAAGAAAAATAGGAAAAGAGGTGCAGATGAACCTAGAAAGCAACCTGAGGTCAGAGTTAGGTTTTATTTCATTAGATGTTCAAATTGCTTACAATATGGGCACAATTACAAAAAATGTAAGATGCCAAGAAGGTCGGACTTGAAAATAAAAATAAAAAGAGAAAAGACATAGATAGAGAGGTAAGATCTACCATTATCAAGTTTTGAGTTATAATATGAGTTATTTATATAGAAATATAACATGCAAGTTCGAGGTGAAGCTAATACAAGTTGTGGCCCCATGTATGTTGGAAACACCACTGGATTTGGTCTTGTATACAAGGTTAACAATTTGATTCATGTGGTATGGTTATTTATACATAAACTAGCAATGTATGTCTTTTTTTGTACGATCCTGGGAGAAAAAGAAGATCGAAATTTACAGCTAAAGAGATGGACGAGCTCCCAACTCAAGTGCCAGTGCTGTCGGTTAAGAAATTATTTCAAGCCAAGGAAGCAATCTCTTAACTCAAGAGAGCCATCACCCTGGTCATAAATGAAATTGAATCCGTGAAGGAGAGAATTGAGAAAATTTTTAACGTTTATTGAATAAATAAATTAGCTCTATGTTTTGTGGATGTATTATGACATAGTGATATATTTTTAAATTAGATTTTTAGGTTTTGTATATTTTTCAATTTTGTTAAATGTGAAAGTGAATTTATATGTTCCGTATATTGTCCATTTGTTGAAAGTGAAGTTAGGATTTTTGTTGAATGTAACTAAATTTTGGTTAGTGATTAATAGTAAGTTTATCTCTTTGATTAATGTCTGTCAAACTAGTTGTTGTTTGGATAATGTGAATGATATTGATATAGGGGATGAGTACTAGACTGCTGATTGCTACAAAATTATTTACAGTGATTTTACATGTATCTCAACAGGAAAAAAAAAATAGCAGATTTCAGAGAAAGCTAGATGTGTTTAATCAAATATATACTTGCATCTTGCAGGTTTCAGAGAGAGGCTGCTAATTAATATAGGGGATGAGTACTAGACTGCTGATTGCTACAAAATTATTTACAGTGATTTTACATGTATCTCAACAGAAAAAAAAAATAGCAGATTTCAGAGAAAGCTAGATGTGTTTAATCAAATATATACTTGCATCCTTGCAGGTTTCAGAGAGAGGCTGCTAATTGCCAGAAAATTATATCTTGTATGTGTTGTTTGTAGGTGTTCTATTCTTTAGTTTAGAGTATGGCAAATACAACAATTACTGATGCAGTAATGTTTCCTGACTATTTATTCACATTGTAGAACTAACAGCAAATTTCAGGAGCATTAAAATCTATCATATTGTAGAACCTAACAGCAGGTTTCTGTGAATCTATAAACCTGTAAATATTATATTATCTTTAAACAATCTTGTGCCATTTAAAACATCAATATACCGATAGAGATATATTAATAGATAATGCCAAATATAATCTTGTTTCAGATACAAACCCTTACATGGAGACAAATATACTATCATGGCAAGGATGTTTGACAAAACGATACATTAGGCCTATAAGCTAAGAAAATCAGCAAATATATGATTAAAAAATCAAAAACACCAAACATATTACATCTATTCTTATTTTTCCAAATCTTAGCTTGTCTTTTTAGATTAGCCACCTACTTTTCAAGGTCAGATATCTTAAATTCCAAACTTTTCTTCTCTGCCTACAAGACCTACTTATCAGTCTCCAACCTGTCAATCTTTTTCTGTAATTTATGGATAATCTTGAATGCATGCCCGTCCCACTCCAATCTAACCATTGAAAATAGTTGTAACCTCCACCAATCTGAGAAATAAAATAACCACTGTTGCAATACGAATTCATAGATGTCCACAATCCTCAAATTGAGTAAAATATTAAAAAAAAAATCAAATTCCTTACCTCATAATTAGGGCATGCCCAAAACCTCCTTTCTGAATTTATAAGTATTCACAATGTCTTCGCTACGAGTGCAAGATGGCAATAGCACGTCGTTGGAGTTGCACTAATGGCTGACGATTTTTCTTTCCATGTGCTCAATAAGGATGAACTCATCTCTACTCCATCTGAAACCTAAGTAAGGAGAGAGATAGAGATAGCAGAGAGCAAGGAGAGGGATAGAGATAGTAAGGAGATGGATAGAGATGAAAAAATACTTGTTAATGATGAAAAATTTAGCATCAAATTGAAGAAGACTAAATCAGATAGATAAAATCGATCACATAAGCCATCTATGGTAAAAATAGTGCCACATAATCGCTGACGGGAGCCTCAGACCCATCTTGGATCGTCGGAAGGATATATTGCAACGTTCTGTTAAATGCAGGATTGACATTGCTTAAATTTTAAGTGTAGGAGGGTATATACAAAATTAATAAAGATACAGAAGGTATTTATTAATTATCTTAGAATTTAAGGTAGAATGATTTTTGATATTTTAAGAAATTTTTTGTGCATCGCGGGTGTTGCAGAGAATCCGAGTGTTCATATAACCATCACTTTTCAATGCACATTTAATATCTACAGTATTATTTTTTTATTTAAAATTTTAAAATAAAAAATATCTTTATTTTTTTAAAAAAATTATGATATCTTATGTCCATATCCTGCCCATAAAAAGTCATAATTTGACGTAGGATGCCATAGTATATTACAGGATGTCATAATTTTTTCTAAAGAACAAAAATATTTTTGTCATTCAAAATTTTTAAACGAAAAAGCAGAACCACAAACATTAAATGCGCATTGAAAAGTGATTAGACAAAAAATACTTCTTCCATATTAAGACATTCTGGATCATATTATGACATCTTAGGTGCAGAAAGTCATAATTTGACATAGGATGTCATAATATGTCACAGGATGTCATAATTTTTTTAAAAAAAAAGATATTTTCGTCATTCAAAATTTTAAATAAAAAATAAAACTGTAAGTATTAAATGTATATTAGAAAGTAGTTAGACAAAAATGCCTCTCCCATATTATGACATCCTGCCTGCAGGAAGTTATGATTTGATGCAGGATGTCAAGTATACCATAAGATGTCATAATTTTTTTAAAAAAAGAGGAATATTTTTTTATTTAAAATTTTAAATAAAAAAATAGAATTACAGGCATTAAACATGCATTGAAAAGCGATGACTACGTCGACCAATCAAATAAGATGGTGCACTCCATGTCGGATGTTCTATACCACCCATGATGCACAAAGAATTTTCTTTGATATTTTTTTTTATTGGATTGTGATGGGATTGTGGGCTTGGAGGCCCTTTAAGATCAAGATGAAAATTCTCGGCCCAACTTTCTAGTTTGATGCAAAATAAAAGTATAGGTTATATTGTGGATCTAATCAGATGGATTTGGACTAGTTCTCAATGCCACTTGATGTTGTAATGCATAATTAACCATTGGATCCAAGTCATAACTTTGAGATGTTATGGCAAGATTAGAGAAAGATAAAAAATGCACTTCTACAAAGGAGAAGAAAGAATGCATCACTACTAATCACAACTAATATGGTCTCTAAAGATAAGGGCAAATCGAATATTTCGTAGTGTATGGCAGGATAAAGTAAGATGATATAAATATATACTCACATATACTCATTTCGTAGTATCTGATAATGTATATTGCAATGTGCATTAACATCATTGCATGGTAAAAAGTAAAAAACAAATGTATAGGATTCAAAACGTATTGGGCACCATCTTTGGAGAAGTTTTAACTATCTCAAAAATACAAACTTCTTACTCGACTTCTCTGCATGATACAATAATCCCAACCTAAATTGAAAGTGCTACCATATCGACAAATCTTTAGGAACTTACACCAGAATATATAAAATATGAGAGAATTTTTGCACTGAGAATGTCTTAATCTCTCTTTATTTGAAAGCATAAAAGAACAAATATCTTATCATTCTCATCTCTATCACCGTTATATAATAGTTGGAGGCTAGTACTACTGACTTTGTAATTATTCAATAATTTATATGAAAAAAATACAGCATAAACATATAACTACAACAATGACCAGCTAAAGAATCAACTAAAGTTATTGACTTGCTACACTCATTGAGATCCAATGATGACTACTAAAATAAAGCCTGAATTATTGGGATACTAATGAGTCAATAAAGTCAGCAAATATAGAAAGAAACAAGTAGATAATAGGTTACAGTCTTGCCTATAACCTGAAACTCATGAATGAATCTAGTTTGACTTAATATGGTCTCAGATTAAAATTAATATTTTAATTTTTTATAAAAATTATAAAATTTCTAACAGTGCCTCCCCACTATTCTTTTTCTATTCTCTTAGATACTATTGTTCATGTTCATGATGTCGTTGTCATCTAATGCAACAAGTAGCACAAGGATTGGACTCTTTTTCTTCCTCATAGCTTTCTCCATTCAATCAATAATATTTCCCACAAGATTGCTACCAATCACTATACCAAACACTATAAAGCCAACCATATTCTTCCTTTCTAGTAGCTCCCTCCGCTCCATCATTCTCTATCTGTACACTTTATGTGTGATATTGTTAGAGGTTAAATTTAAATAATACTATAAAAATATTTATAAATATTGATGTTTGTTAGATTGAAGAATATTTTACTTCATCTGAATTGTGCGGGACAATAAGGAAAGAAACCCAATAAAATGGAGCACATAATAAAGGCAAACTAATGTGTAATGCTTGAAAAATAAAAAATAATCTATTCAAGAAAATCTCTTGGATATGAGTTATATGACTACAACTTAGGCCATAAAGCTTAAAAGAGGCTTGAGATACCAAAACACAATAAAGTAAATAAAAGTTGCAGAAACCAATATTGCATACCTTGGCATTTGTGATAATGAAAGAATAAAAGAGTATTTCTCTAGCTAAATGTATTATTTTTTGCTTTCCAAAATATTATATATAAAAGGGTAGAGAAAGGTCTTAGCAATTTCTTGATCTAATATACAATAATGAGTGAATTACCTACCATTAAAATCTTTTTGACATGTAAAACATTTACTATACACCTAAGCCCTCTCAAGCTACTTGACGCTCAGATACTAGAAGAGTTGTTAAGCAAAGATAGAGCCTACAGTGGCCTTAACATCATATTTATGATCGTATCAAAAAAATTGGAGCCACCAGATTTTCTTCCATTGTTGATGCTGCCATCAAAATTAATCTTGATAAATTCAAATACTTAGGGTCCCTAGATGAAGCAAATCACTAGAAAAAGCAGTGATAGGGTGTGATAGAAATTCTTGATGTTCAGACCTTAATGTCGAATTGAAACTCCAAGTATCACTAAATTTTTCACATAGTACCTAAGTAAGTCTTGTTATCTATTGTGAAGTTAGAATGTGGTCCTCGAAATTTTATTTATTCCTCATTGCCCACATATGCTAACCAATGTAGCAAAATAATCAACTGATATTTCATTGCAACTCTCTTATGATCAAGTTGAAGATCATTAATAAAACTAAGGAAGAGGAAGAGAGTTGCAATGATCATAATATGGTAAATTGACAATCGATCATAATGTGGTAAATTGTCTCATCTACTCTACACACAAATCACAAACAATAGTTATTTAAATTTTTCATTTACAAAGAATACTTTTATAAGGTAAAGAATTCCAATAGATTTTTCACCAAAATAAAGCTATCTTTGGATGTGCATTATTTTCTAAGCCCAATCAACCTCAATATAAATAGAGAATAGCTTATCTAAAGAAACTATTTTAACTTTAATACTACTTCCATCATACAATGTAGCTTGTCCTAAATATTGAAGACTAGTATTGCCTTAGACAGGATCTACTTTATAAATCCTTACAAAATATTGAATAACAAGCTATAAGCATCTCGAAGATCAGCAACTTAGAGATTGAAGTGTCAATGTTGATCATAGTTGGACTACTATTTAGAGAGATATTAAAATTTATGTAGCATTTTATATATCAATTTTTATACCATCATAAATTATCTGTGTAAATTTGAAAGGATAATTGAAGCGAATTTGCAGAGTTCTCTTCATATTCTTGAAGATATATTATCTAGAGCAACAATCATGGAATCAATGGACACATTTAGCATGAATTAGAGAACTTCATAAGTTATTTATTTCTTGAATAATTTTAGCAGCCAATTTGATTAATAGAGCATAGTGGTGGGCATCGAGAAAAGAGACTCCTAAATTGTAATTACTTAAAGAAATGAATCCAGTGACTAATTTCTCATTGAAATTTCTCATTAAATGTTCAATTTCAATGACGATCAATTTTAAAATCACTATATTTTCTATCAAATATATTGGAGTAAAAGCTATGTTATATTTATTAAGGACCAATCTCCCCATCATAGAACGCCATCTCTATTTTTATCCGTTTGTTCTATCCATCATCTTACGAGTTAATGGATTAAAGTTGGATTTTGGTAGCCTCTTATCAATCAGTGGAATAATAGATACTTCAAAATAGTATCACATTAAAAATGCAGAGAATTGCGATTTTTGGGCTGAACCTAACAATAAGTTTATTAAGATTCACTCTTCGGCCAAGGATAACTATATTGCTCCATAGTGCTTTTTAGTTTGCAAGCATTACTCACAATAGATTTTACAACCAAGATAAAATCTTTTGTAAATAATAAATATATATAATCTAAGGTTATCAATAAGTAAATGGATAATATATAAATACATAAAAATTGGGGGCCATGGTCAGGTATTGGGATAGGGTCACACCTTTGAGTTCTTATATATCATTATTAAGATAATATGTATATTATATATATTGAATACTAGCTAAACTTATATATGGAATACTATCTTATATATATATATATGCATGTATGTATGTGTACAAAGAAATAAAAATAGTTTAGCTAGTTTCACTGAGATAGGAAAGAAATACAACAAAAAATACAATAATGAGTAGAATACAAAAAATGATATAAGAGTAAAAAGATGAATTAAAAAGAGAAGATAGAAAAGAGGTTAGATGGGGTGGAGGAGTAGATGTACAAGCATGATATGATAACAATATTCTCAATAAGAAATCCTAACGTTAGGGATTCCTTATTGATAATATGGTTGTTTTTTTCAATTTTAATTTTTCAACAAAATATAATGGCAAGTGATTTTTAGGCTGGATGTATTCTTTTTTAATTTTTTATTTTTTTAAAAAATCTAAGAAAAGATACATATCATGAATTCATATTTATCGAGTCTTAAAATAAAGCAATCTCAGGTCAATTATGAAGAAAAGCAAATTAAGAGTAAGCATTAAGTGATATAATCTGCAAATTGACAAGGAGGTGAGATGATGGTCTTACCTATACTTAAATTTGTTCAATTTATCAATTATAAATATACCACTATTGATAATAAACAAGATAAAATTTTTACTTTGGTATAAAGCAAGCTCATCAATTGAGAAAGTTATAACTAGACTTGATGTTGAAGAGAATTATCTCATTGCCATTATGATACTTATTATATTCATATAATTTAATTGGAGAAAACCAAAAGTAGCAAATATTGATGTCATTAGTGAGGTCCATAGAGGATTGGCAGTTTATGTCCTAACTCATAATCAATCTAGTTTAAATAAATTTAGATTTGACACAAATAAGTCCAAATTATAAACAAGCAAGCTAATCTAATCTCTTTAGTAAATAAGTTGGTTACATGTTTAGAATTCTAAACTGTTTAACCCACTGGACCTATTTAATAGTTAGATCAAGTCATGACAAAACTAGTTTAGAATCTATTTAATTTGTTTAAAACTTATTTAATCCGTTGAAGACCTATTTAATTCGTTTGATCCATTTAATCTAATTCAACCCATTTACTTACAAGTTACATAGATCAGATTGAGTTATTTATCCGTTTAATAAATAGATCAAATTTATATTTAAATTTTTAATTTATTAATAAATAGCTCAAGTTTGGACTTATAGATATTTGACTCAACATGTATCTGACCCCTCCTAGATCCAAAATAAACTACTCTATTTAATAAATTAAGGCTACAGAATATTTGTCATCTTCACTGATACTGAGCAAGTTATACAACAGATTTTATAAGCCAAAGAATAGATCCACTGGTTTCCCACAAATGAACAATTTATGAGCAATTTCACCATTGCTTGCCCTGACTATGAAGTTATGTAGGGATCTATCTTTGCAATGGGTAACTAACTTGGATAAGGGTGACGTTGTACTCCTTAGACTTTTACTTTGTTCAAATAATCTTCATTACACATAATATTTCAATAATATCAAGAATCTCCTATGGCTTGCCTACATCGTCAAGTATTTTCTAAGATCATCTTCCAAGTAAAGTGAAGTTTATATTGCACTAGTTCTTAATACTGAGGCCACTTTTAAATTGAACTAAAGTAGTGATGTGCATTTCACTTACCAAGCATAGATCTACAAAATGTTTTTCCTTACCTTTTCAAAACATTTTTTTTTTTTTGAAAAAAAAAACCCTCCTCATCTTGTTGGGATTCTTGACATCTCACTTGGGGAGGTAAAAGACAAGTATGTAATACTCCTGTGTCTTAAACCGATGGCCACATGGAACTAGTCCTCCTCCAAGAGTATACCTAGCTTACATTATTACCAAAAAAAAAAACAAAAAAACTTCCTAGCTTACACTGACCAAACCTCCCAAATCTTTAATGGGAAAGTTGTCAAACCTGCAGTTTAAGATACTAATTAACATTAAAATGACAATTTGTAAGTTGTGTCTTTGACATGCACGATTGTCTCCATTCCATTTGATTCTATTCGACATCAATGTTTCGATTCCTTTCTATAAAGTATAGTTTTATTCTTTAAGGGTATGTTAAGTCCTTTATAGTTTATAACATCAGGTGCATTAGCACGTGACCAAGTTAACTTTGTTAATTGTGAATACTTAACCCCTATTCTTTCTAGACCATTCCCATAACAAATATAAATTTAGCATCCAACAAGAATCTCGTACTCATCTAAGACACCCTTTGCGTTATCTTTCCCTTCCCAAGATCCTCTGCCCTTTTTCCTTCAAGAATCTATACCCGCCAAGGTAGCGTGGCCAAGAGAAGCCTTGGAGCGATGGGTTACCCCAAGGAAGTTGCACCCAATCCACGCCTTCCACCCTCCTGTTCTCGATCTTTACATCGCCCAACCAATCGCTCCATGACACGTGTCATGGAATCCCCGACGACGGATGCGCTGGTGGGCAGGTGGCCACAGAATATCAAAAGTCTACGCCGTTATGACCTCTGCAGGTGGTTCTAGAGGGGGAGACACATAGGGCGTAGATTTAAGAAAAAGAGGAGGGCATTTAAGAGGGTGGACGGTCTTGGGAGGATCACGACGATCGGACGGCGGAGGTCGTGGAGAGCGGTGGACGATCCGATAAGGATCCGATCAGGTGGTCCCGCGGGAGATCAGGCAGCGCGTGGCGAAAGGGAGGGAGCTCCCGCGCGCGGAGAAGCCGACACGTGTCCGTCCCCGACCGCGAAGCGCTCGCTCGCTTCGCTTCCCTCTCCGTGAAATCCTCCCAATTTTAGTAAATTATCGTTTGCGCCCTCCTGTCCTCCGTCCCTCTTTCTCTTTGGTTCCTCCCCTCGTCCAAAGAGGAAGAGATCTCTGCGGGTCTTCGTTTCCGTCGCCTAGGGTTTCTCTCCCTGCTCTTCTTGAATTCCGTATATCCTCTCCTCTTTCTTGGTCGAATCCTAATCCGTTGGTTTTCGCGAAAAAGGTCAGTATTTGGTGGGATTTTTGATAGGGATTGGGGAGTTTGGTTGGATCGGGTTGTTGTTGGGGGACGTGGAGTTTGGAGGGTATTAGAGTTAGGAGATCTTTAGATTTCTTCTCTGTTTTTCGTTTTTTTCCGTTGTTTTTGGTTGATCTGGCTAGGTGTGTAGATTGGAAAAACGATCAAGAGGCTCCGTGATATTTTTGGTGCTGTTTTTTTGTTTGCTATCGAAAATTGAGGGCTTGCCATCTAGGGTTCTATTCCATTAGATAGAGAAGCAAGAAAAAAAAACCAGCAATATTTAGATTAGCTTGAACGGAAAAAAAGGGGAAAACACTAGTTATTGGTTCGGAAAAATAGATTTCTTTTTGGTTTCTCTGTTTTTTTTTTTTTGAAAATATAAATCCGGTTGTCTTCCTGTTTTAGAAGGTCAGAAGATTTGGTACAGGAGAAATCAGAAGGGAAAACAGCTAGGGTTTCTGTTTGGCTTCGATAGGAGTATAGGATGACCTTAAATTTCTCATCGTATTCTGTATTCCCTGCTTCAATCCGTGCGGATGAGGATTTTGGATCCGCCAGATGTGATAGGAGTGCTGAAGGATTCGATAAGCCCTTCTGGTCGGGCCGGGGGATCGAGAATCCTTGTGGCATGGAGGGGATGGAGGGAGGGCTGACAGGAATGGTTCTTGTGATCCTGTCGATCTTTTGCCGTCAGACCCCTTCGGGATGGAACTGAGCACCACTTTGGGCAACACTTTCACTGCGATCGCCGGCTTGATCGAAGATTTCAGCGTGAATTCTGGTGATCACAGGGTGGGAAGTGGTGCTGTCTTCGAAGGTCTGAATTATTATTGGGTGTCTTCTTCTGCAGCACAGCTGAACTATGGAGGCGCCTATGATGGTTGGGTAGGGGAAAGATCCTTGGGATCATTGGGACATGAGGCTGAAAATGGAGTTTTTAAGCATGCTGTAGATGCGAAGGAGTTTTCAGACTCCGGGGATGCTGAAGTAGATCATTCTAGTGGAGGAGATGAGGGTGCCCCACATGAGGGTTTGCTCTTTGCGCTCGGCTATCTGGGTGTTCGGGATCTCCTCTCAGTCGAAAGGGTCTGCAAGTCGCTGCATTTGGCGGTTCAGAATGATCCTCTCTTGTGGAGAAGCATCTTAATAGATTCTTCTTTAAGTGAGAAGATAACTGATGATGATCTTTTGCAGCTATCAGAGAGAGCTCAGGGGAACCTACAGTCCTTGAGCCTTATTGGTTGCTCGAGGATCACGGACGATGGTCTGAAGCATGTGCTTGAGAATAACCCAAGGCTAAGAAAGGTTTGTACCCGAATGACTTCTAGTTTGACTGTTATTAGGAGGTGATTCCTTCCTTGTCTGGCTGTGTTTTTATTTGGTTATCATGGATTGCTGATCTCTAGAAGTGGTGATTATATTCCTTTTGCATGCATTATCTTTCAACTGTACAAATACTCTCAGTATTGATATCATTTCCTGTTCTGTATGATTCACCCTTTGGTGGAGGCCATTCAGTGTCACAATTTTGGTTTCATATATTGTTTCTTTGATGAGTACTAAGCAGTTGCTATTTCTTATTTTCTTGCCGATCACTGTAATGACTGGTGTCCATATTTGCTTGCGTTTAGACAGTTGTGAATTCCAGATTTCTGTGCTGGAGAGTAACTTTGACTCTCTGTATTTTTTCTCACTTTATTTATGTGCAATAAAATGGGACTATTCACTAAGGGAATGTGTAAAAAGGAAATAAAAAAACTTCCCATGCTTTTGTTTAGTACCTGGAAACTTCTAGGGTGGTCTATGTGATTCAGAAACTCCCAAAAAACTTGAATGCTCATCCACTTACTAGGCATTTTTGGTACTTCCTCGCTTAAAGTGTTTTGAAATTGTACATTTCTCTGCAAAATGTTCTCCTTTTGTTCCTACAAAGTACCTGCGCCCATATCTGTTCCTGGTTCTGGCTTTTGCCCTTTCACCCGCCAATTGTCTATACCTGCATCAGATGATAGACATAACAATTCATACTTGTTAGTGATGAAACACAGCTCACCTTCAAAATACTTTGTTATCGATGTAGCATAACTGTGGCTGTGACCATAAATAGCAAGACTTAATAAACATAAAAATTGTCTTTGAATGACCAATGGCATTGACAACAATAAAAGAGCCCCCAAAAAATATGCTGTCTGCAAATCTGGGAAATCTAGCTGGGGGTGATGCATTTACCTCAGCCTTGAGTATCTTTTGGTGGCCCCTTCATGGTTTCGATTGTTTGAACTGTTATATCTCACTCCCACAGGTTTCCCGACCTTCAAATTTTTAAGGGGCACTAGATTATTAGGATTACTTTGCTCTTCCAAGTACCTTATTTGCTTTTCTTTTATGTTATTTTGCATCTTCTGTTCTGCTTTTCCCGCCTATGATTTTGATTCGAAAGACACTATTTTGCAATAAAATACCTAAGGATGTGCATTGGCATTGCGCACATATATAATATGTGCTCAATTTGTAGTTGTTAATGATGAACCTCATTAGACATGCTCACTTCTATATACTTTGTCAACAATATATTGCAACCATGACTATGACCATAATTACCAAGTCTCAATAGACATTGATTTTTTCTTTGAAGCTATGCTATTGAATATTGATGCTCATTAAAGAGCCCTGGAAAAAGGCATTCACCATAATTAACAATACTTCACCCCATCTGTGAATGAAGCAACTTTTATATTGGCTCCTTCCTGGTTTCTGTTTTCAATTGCTATATTGTACTCCCATACCACCTCTGACCTTTAAATTCTTTTGGCATTGGACCTCATGTTTTTTTCCTTCTTCGAATGAAACCTTGCATTACCTATTCTGCCTGCCTCATACGTGGTTTTGATTCCAAATTTGCAATTTTGTAATAGAATACCTAATGATGTGCATAGGCATAGCATAGACACTTGATTATCTAATTGTTTGAAAATTTCAAAAATATCTTGATGTTTCTCTTGTTTTTTCTTTAATGCATTATGGTTGTTAGACTGAAATATCTTTCTTATGTTAGAATGTCATCCCTCTATCAACAGGCTACTCATAATTGCTTTTCAATTTCGTTGATGATAAGTATATGCTAGAGGTGGGAGCACAGTTTAAAGTCTTGATACAAATATCGCTACCTGTATCTGTTCTGGTATATTCCTAGTATATCCAATTTTGTAGGCATGCAGTACGTAGTTAGTGCTAGTATAGCCAAGTTGAGTTCAACAAGATTTTTTAAACTGGAGAGCTCGGCCACCTCCATTGATGGCGAGACCGATATGGACCAAGATCTCAATTTTTATTATACAGGATGCAAAATGGGGAGATGAAAAAAAGAAAGTATTGAGAAATTCCAGGATATCGGCCATTTTTTTCGGAATCAAGATATCAAAATCTCAGTAAATATAGTTAGTTTGAAATTTCATACCATTTTAAGATGTTAATTTAATATTTAATTAACAAATAATTTATAACACTCGATGGGCAATTATGAAGTAGTGGCCCATATTTTTCTTATCATATCAGCTTTTTTATTTTATTTTTTTGTTTTGAGGAGGGGGGTCGATTTATATTAGTGGAGATAAAGTGGACCAGGATGTTGGTTATATATTGTACTAGTTAATGTCTAATACTAGTACAAATTGGTACCTCAGCCAAGATGAAAAACCCTTTGACAGCCACTACCATGTGATGGTAAATATGGTAACAAGAGGAGTATTGAGTGCCATTCCATCATTGGTATGTATGGTATGCCCTGTGCTGGTCAATATGGCGTGATACTTATGTCCTTGGTGGTAGTTTAATCAGATGGAACATTAACTGATGCTTAAACTACACATTCAGCGGGTGCTTAGTCGGAGTTGGTCAGCTGATATTTTAGCTAGCTTTATAAGGATGATCTAGTTAAGAAGCCAGACTCCAGAAGTTCAAGTAATAATTAAACAAGACTTTCAAGAGGGCTTCTGCTTATGCTGCAGAAGCTCTACAACTAGAAGGTGATAAAAACTTCTTGTAGTTATTGACAGACAGCTACCAAAAGGATGTTGGTCGAGCACCTTGCATACTGGCTTTGGTATTTTGCCAAACAAAAAAAAGAAAGAAAAAAATGCCATTGTTCTTCTCCCAATTCTGTTGGAAAGTACCATTCTGTTAACAAATTTTCCAATATGCTTCTTCCAATTTGGCTTTCTAAAGTATTAATAATTGTAGTCTGAGAGTGGTGGTAGACAAAGTCCAGAACCCACTGTATTTAATGGGATCTGTGAGGATGAAATAATCTGCTTTATAAGTTAACAGGGAAAAAATTGTTATATGGTAATGACCTTTGGATCAGTATATAGTCAAGGCATCTCACTCCTCAACTGGCTTTCTTTGAAATCACTAAGTCTTTAGTTTTAGATTTTGTAGATTTCTGTTTTTTCAACATGTTTCTTATGATCATACTTTATTATCTACATCCAAAAATTTGGCTCTAATATGTGAGGCTGCGTAACCAGGAGACGCAAAGTTTCACTTATTCTTAAAATTGATACCTTTTTCCTTAATTTTGGTTGATGATGGTGGTGGCCAGTTAGAGGATGGGAGAGTGTATTGTGTAAATTGTTAAAAAGAAAGAGAAAAATCTCTGATCATGCCTTTGGTTTAAAATTTTTGATGATGGATGAGGATTGATGGATTGAAGTGACAGGACTATCTTAATGCAAAGAGAACAAGCCCTTAGATTATGCACCAAGCTATGATGAAAATTGAAACAATCCTCCACTTGCTATACTTTTGGCTTAGCACTTTTACAGTGTTTTTTTTCTTATCTATTCGACCATGGGCATATCCTGTTGGGTGGACTCCTTTATTGTGGTCCGTCCTTTGTCTTTACTTCTATACCTGCCAAGGCAACTCCATGGGGGTGCAATGTAGTGAAGTTTATCAGTAACAAAAGACAGACAAATGCCTCAGCTCCTGCCCTGCTGTCTAATATTTTCTCTGCCCATTTCAGATGACAGACATATATAACATGTTTTCAATTCCTGGGGCTGGTACTAAATAATGATTAATTAATTTGTCAGACTTGCTCACCTTTATAGATTCTGGTTGACATATTGCAACTATAACCATGACCATGTCTAGCAAGACTCAGTAATCAATGAATTCTTTTTTGAATGGGTAATGCTTTAGACCCTCATAAACGAACCCCAAAAGGCAACCAACTCACTGGAAACCTGGGAAATCCATCTGAGATTGACATTGTTTTCCCAGGGTTGAGTTCAAGCTTTTTGGGCCCTCTCTTTTGGTGGTCTCTGTTATTTTCATTTTTCTAGCTAGCAGTCACGTGGGTGATGCACATGAACAGAAATCATAGGTGTTCGATTTGAGAGTAGTAGTAAAGATTGATTCATGCATGAGAAAACACATGGATGGCTGTTGTTAAATAAATTAGAGAGGGTGCATTTAGATGGGATATTTGAGTTGGGTTGCGGTATTCCACCAGATTTTTTATTTTATGAGAGTTGGCTGGGAATTCAGGATTTGAAAATCCAGATTCTTAAGAGGGGTTCCAGTTTGCAGTTGGACATAGGCAGCCATAATCTTATTTTATTCCTCTATCCCACCTGATAAATGGAATACTCCCAGTAATCACGGGAGGTTTCGTGCAACAGTCTGTTAATGTCTGATGGATGTATCAAATGCCTTGGAAACATCTTGTGGGAGTTGTCATTATATATTAGTATGTAGTATCACTACCACACTACATCAAAGTCTTTACATTAGAATCGTTAAAGTGCTCTGATAAGTATATTGTAATGGCTTTCCATATTTTTAATGAAGTTTTATTCCTTTCTGGATGCTTCCTGAGTGGCATGTAATATTTCCATGCCAGATATAGAATTTTGTAACATAACCCTAAAGGTATGCGCTGGCATGATGCATTGTATGGTGGCATAATTATCGAGAACCATTGAAAGTTCTAAAAAGAATCTGATTTCATTTTGTTGTCATCTCATATTATGCTAGTTGAACAGAAGCATATTCCGAAATTAGAATTTTTGTCTGTGAATATGCTTTTCATAATTGATTAACTTTTCCTAATTAAGAACTAGATGTTTGAGAAGGTGGAAGGGTGGCAGTCAGGCTCCAGAAGTCACACTAATGCATAAACTGTACATGTGAAATATGTTTTCTCAGACTCCAGAGTCTGCTGATATTTAAGGTAGAATTTTTATGGTGGCTTTTTCAGATTCCAGAAGTCCATGTAGTATCTTAACTAGATTTTTAAGAGGGCTCTTGGTTATGCTGTAGAAGTTCTCTGGCTAGAAGTGGGGGGAGATCCACATACCATGCATCACTGTTATCGATAAACAACCAATCTACAGAGATGTAACATGAATATTTTACTTAACTGGCTCTTGCTTTCTGTGAAACATGGTTTCCTTTGTCTCCATAATTATTGAAAATGTGCTCCTGTAAATATGTCTTCCAGTATATATCTCTGTATTGCTATTCTAAATATCAATAATTTTAACAAGATATGGACTTGCTAGAGAAGTCAGTGGGATTTAATAATAATATATTTGAAGATGATATTCGTCGGTCTGGTTTTCCTAACAAGAAAAACGGTGTTGTTCTGTGCCAATGTAATAAAGTAATATTTTTTTTGAGATATTTATTTGTGCTTATCACCACTTAACTGGATCTAGAACGACACTATACTGTTGAGGTCCATCTTGCAATTACATGATTTGCTGATACTTTTATAGTAGTTTCAGTTTTCCTTTTCAAATTATTCATTAAAATTGTTTATGTGATTATGAAAAACATGCCCTTTGTCTTGCAGTTGACTGTTCCTGGATGTGTGAGGCTTAGTGTAGTGGGCCTCATTAATGCCCTGAAGGTTGTTAAGTCTTCAGGTATGCCAGGGATAAAACACCTTGAACTTGGTAGGCTTTTCAGTGTATCACAAGAACAGTTTGAAGAGCTGAAATTCTTATTAGGCATTGACCAACTTCAGCAGCCGAAATCTCGCAAGCCTCGGTTTTATCACCTTAGCCGTTCTTCTCTGGCCTGTGATGATGAGCGTGCCATTGATATTGAGATGTGCCCAGAATGTCAGAAGTTTAAGCTTGTCTATGACTGCCCTTCAGAACACTGTCATGGTGAAGTATCCAAGAAGTGTAGGGCTTGTGATGTTTGCATTCCGAGGTGTATCCAGTGTGGGAAGTGCATCAAAGACTGCAAATATGTTGAGACTTTTTGTCTTGAATATCTTTGTTCAGGCTGTTGGAAGCACCCAGCCATGATTCCAGAAAGCATGGAGAAGTAAA
Organism: Elaeis guineensis; assembly: GCF_000442705.2. Classification (NCBI taxonomy): domain Eukaryota; kingdom Viridiplantae; phylum Streptophyta; class Magnoliopsida; order Arecales; family Arecaceae; genus Elaeis; species Elaeis guineensis. Next base: position 115,045,672 of record NC_025993.2, read on the forward strand.
GTGGCTCCAATGCGCATCTTGTCAAGTAAAGCATGATATCATTCGCTATGTTCTTCAACTGGAAGCTGAACTTATTATTTGGTTGCATAATACACCACTAGGAAGTTCTGAGTTGAGTGCCATGTTAGCTTTTGTTCTTTCTTGGTCTACCAGTTTGGGATCTAGCAGCTTTGCATTGGCAAGAATTTGGATGTGCCTGAGCTCCACGTTGTGATATCTGCCTCCTGATCCTGGTCATCATGGCTTTTACCTTTTTCTAAAAAAAATATGAAAAAAGAAAAAAAGAACAAAAAAGGGAAAAAAATTAAAAGGAACATATAGATGCGAAGAGGAGAGGAAAAAAAGGCAAAAAAGGAACAAAGAGGAAGACGAGAGGGAGATAAACAGGTATCTACTCATAATTGTCAACTGGATTTGGCCTCGAGAATGTATGGCTGGAGCTTGTAGCTGATTGCCAGGGTAACTTGGCTTCAATATTGGGTTGGGTTGCAATTGAGACTGGTATGTTGCTTACTGAATACTTTATCTTTTTGGATATTTCTCTATGCAGAGGTCTCCATGCTTATCCCATCTTCCCTTTCCTTCCAGGCACCGTGCTGAAGATATTTTGTGTTCATGCCACAGCTATCCTTTTCTTCTTAAAGATGTTTCATCCATGCCTATAGATCTGCTATATCCAGTGAACATGAAGTGCTTATGCAAAATTGGCTGTGGAGTTGAGACCTTATTGGCTCTGCCCTGTGGATTTTGATAGTTCACATATGTTATGCCTTTATCACAGAGAGGAGAACAAGAGTTATGGTTTAGATGCACAGAATCCTTCGTCGGAAATTTCTACTGAGTTCTAAGCAATGGTTTGGAGTACATAACAATAGGCATAGCAGAGCCATCTCTTCTACTTTGGTTACAGGATTAAAGATCTACGACTTATGGAGGCCTTGCTAGTTTGTCCTCATTCTATGTAAGAAACAGCGGTTTTTGATTATTCTTGTGGCTTTTGTTTCTGATATAATGCCAAAAATATGAGGACTACTAATTCTAACAGTTACGTTCTGTTTTTTTTACTGGTATATAGTTGAATAAAATGTTTCTGATGACTATGCTCTAAGATTTAACTAACAGGGACCTGCATTCTTTTGGATTATTGGTGAGAATGCCGCTGATATAAAAGCTTGTTTGTGAATTTGGACTATCTCAATGCAGTCCAATTGTTGCTATCTGATTGGTTTTCTGAAAGATAGGGAGGCAACTTCTGGAAGTTATGCTGACATGATTTGGTGGGTTTTTATGACAAACTTATGGTAACATTTTGGGTAGAGCATGTGGTGGCATTGTAACATGAAATTCCAGGAAGTTTATTCTTTCCTAATACTATGGCATGGAAACTAGGTCATACCATTGCATGTTAACGGCACTTCTTAAAATATTTGTTTCAATTGAAGTATCAACTGCTATGCTGGTAATGAACATCTAGTAGAAAATTATATTGACAAATACAGGCTGCTGAGCTGAGTTTATGGACTGTTGGTCAAGTAGCTGGAGGTTGGGTATGAGCAACCGAAGCTCAAATCTTCTTTCAACTTGATTTTGGCAGGGCATCTCTGTCCTGGTTCTTGAAAAAAGGAGCATGTAGATCACATTTGCCTGATTGGAAAATGATGCATGTGTTACCAACCATCATGGTGTGCATTTATCAGCACGTGTGGTGTATCTGATGGATATAGTTTTACACGGGAATACCATGAAAAGGTTCTACTCATGAAACACCTTGATGACCAACGGTGATCTTTGATGGAATGAGGCTTTCTCATGTTCTTGTAGGGGGAAGTCGCGTGACAGTGAGAATGCATGCCAGAGAGAACTGGAATTACGTTGAGGTGGTGTCTGATATGTCATCTTTTCCCCTTGGGCAATTAAATTTACTGTAGAAGTATGTATGGTCTGCATGACCTGACATGGGCTTATACTAGTTCGAATTATTTTGCAGAATTCACATGTTTATTTTCTACCAAGCATACAAATTTATTTAATGCTATGTATCTGCAATGATGGACTATATTTAACTTTTAATTACAATGTTGTAAATACAACCAAAGGGCTCTGATGTTTATTTTGCATTTTCTATGTTGAACCATAGGCTCCTCCGCTGCTGACTGTATGAACTTAGGAAACAAAATATGTTGCATGAACAACACAGAGATGATAGGGGAAAGCAATATTAATGATGTTAATAACATGTCATTAGAACAAATATAGGACGAGAGGAAAGGTATATAAATTGTGATGATCGTCTTCTGTCAGAGCTCCTGGATCCATCTGATCGTCTTCACCTTCTTGAATTGTGATGATGAATTGCGATGACGGCAATCCGTTCCTTGCTACCCTTTCTCTTGTCCTCGGGCCGAGGGTGCAGCCTGGGGGTGGGGGGATGGTCCCAATCAATGATAGCCCACTTTCCATGCCTTTCCTATCCTCTAACCTTCTCTCTTTCTGTTTCTACAATTATGCATAATGCTGCTAAATGCCGAGGGGATAACCACCTTCAGAAGAATTATGAGTTGGACCATTGATTTCTTCGGCTGTATTTAGGCACTCTTATTTGTAGTCGATAGGATTGTCTCAACAATCAATTTAACATTTGAAGAATGAAGCGAATTTTGTTACCCATTAGGTGAGTTGGACCATTAACTTTTGAAGAATGAAGTGAATTTCCATCAAGTAACAAGTCACTTAAATTTATAAACTGCTATTAGATTTAAAAAATAGTTACATATAATTTGTTATCCATAATTTATCATCACATCTATCCTTTCATTTTTTTCTGCTCCTCATTTAACCCATAATTAAACATGGAACAAGCCTATATGCACCATCACTTCAACTCACCCTCTTTTGATATAACCAGTCCTCCCCCTTAACACTCCTCTCTCTCTCTCTCTCTCTCCACCTAAACCCACTCATGCCCAGAGAAAACTACCACCCCACTCCCCTTCTCCCTGCATGCACCAGAGTGCCATGCTTCTCTTCCTAGTAGACACTGGTTCGAAAGTGCAGAATCGCGGTTTCAAGTCAGGTGTAGCATGTGTAATGATTCCAGCTTCTAGTCTCCAAGGGATATGACAAACTGGTCTAGATTAGAAATGTGTCCGTGGTCACTCTGATTGAGGAGCTACAAGGATCTCTAGTTGCAATGACAATTAAAGCAAAGGGTTTGCAAATGTGAAAGATGGTTAGCATCTTGTAGCAATACCTAATGGCTTCGAACTATAAAACTGAAAATAGATTTGTGGGATAATACTTTTTATTTTATTTTTTTGCTTATGTCTTAATTAAGACATTTCCATGTAAATTAACTCTATAATATTCTAAATAATTTTAGACAAATCTGTATATTCTTTAAGACTATGCTATGAAGGATCTCATTGAGGCACTGCTAGCCTGGATGTTGAGGTAGAAAATTCCATTGTTTAATGTTTTCCATTATTTAATTTAGTAAATATTTGATCATTGATGTATTAGTTGTTCTCAGTGTGTTTTTTTGATGGTCATGTTTTCCTGTTTTCGGTTTCAATTCACCATAGCATACTGATCTCGGTACTGTTTATGCTACAGTTCCATAACAGCAATTGAGGCTTATTAGAGTAATTTGGTTGCTCTTTTATTTCGGTTTATGTTTAAATTAGGGTGTCCTAATGTGAGTTCATATTGAGCTGCTAGTCAATTAAAAGCAATGGTTTAGTTGGCTGTTTAGTTTAGGTTATATCCAGATTTAAGAGCCCTAATTGCAGTAAGATTCATGGTTGGTTGGGTTTATTAAAAGGGAAGATGCCCAGCTGTGGTGGTGGTGGTGATTTTGGGGATATTATGTGAGGTACATTGGAAAATAGGAGGCCGCAGGCCATCTTTCTCTTCTTCTTCTGTTCTCTCGTCAACATCCTTCCTTGTTCTACTACTTATCAATAATATTCTTGGCTCTCGTTTCTCCCATGCCTAATTCTATTCTTCTTCTAAAATTTATCTCTGCTGTTATGCTGCAGAGTGCTGGTCCATTTTCTTAGATCTGTCAAACAAAACTGGTTTATCTACCAACGAAATCATCTTGGTGGCCTTTTGGTGTTAAATTCTTGACCCAAATTGAGATCTGCACCCTAAATCTTGCTGCAGAATTATTCCTGTAGTCTTTAAATCTCAACAAGGCTTCATGAATTGTATTCTATTGTGCATGTGGTGATCAATTGTGAAGTTGCTTGTTTGCATCTTGATTTGGAAGAGACTTTATTATTTTCATTACCATTATTATTATCATCACTATTATCACTATTATTATTTAGATATTATTATTATTATTATCATCATCATCATTACATTACTGTGTACTTTATCATCATCATCATCAATATTTTGAGTATTGTTATTGTTTTTGCTGGGGAGGGGTGAGAGCAAGGAAAGGGACTCAATAACCAAAAATTATCGTGATACGCTATGTTCAGCAATATACTGGATATTAAAATTAGAATAAATTATAAATTTTTTTTGAGATTTGCGTTTATTACATGCACACCCATTAATTTTCAAAATCTACACTTGCACCCCTAAAATGTAATGGCATTATACAAACTGTTTTCGAAATATGAAATGACCAAATCGCCATCCCTAATAAATCGATAAAAAAAAAAAGCAATTTGAATACCTCTTCACTATCTTCTTCCCTCTTTTCTCACTTATCTTCCTATTTGATTCTCTCAAGACTTGTCCTTACCAAATCCAAGAATAGGGTTTGTCCGTAAGTGGAGATCCTCGCTAAATACCCACTCCATCCTTTACAATCAGGACTCTAGCAACATCCTCCTCCTCGACGGTGGGCTCTGTAACTATCCCTCTAGTGGCTCATCTGCCATGCTCCCTCTCGACCCCTCACCAACTGGTCGACGAAGCTCTAGGAGATGGACACAGTCCAGAGGTGGCCAGCTTCGTAGCAAATGGACTATTGGAAGATGGCTGTGGAGTCAAGGCGAATGGGGCCATCAAAGATGCGATGGAGGGCGGCGGCATAGGAGGGGCGTTAGGAAGAGGGGTTCAACGACCTCAAGGTGGTGGAGGGAGACGAGTAGGGCCACAGGAGTGTGGCGAGGAGGCCGAGCAGGTTGTCGTAGACAGTGGTCTGGATATAATCATCCTGTAATAGAGAGTTGGTTAGCGGTAGAGGCAATGGTCCTACATACTTTTCTCTTAATTTGAAAAAAATCATCATCCTCTCCGTCGCTGCCCTCCATTTCCGTCGCTGCCACCACCCTCTGCCACTTCCTCTCTGCCTCCCTCCTCTTCCACAACTGTCCAACTGTGGAGGAGGAGACGAAGAGGGAAGAGGCAAATAGGAAGGAGCCAAAGCAACGGCAAGGGCTGTGATGGCACCGGGAGATGGGGTAGGTCGGGAGGCTCATGACAGGGGTCTCCGATTTAGAAGGTGGGGATGCTGCGAAAAAAAAAATGATTCCTAGGAAAAAACAGAAAAAAAGCCAGGGAAAGCATCGAAAAAATCGATGAAAACAAAAGAAATACCAAAAAATTAAAAGGCAAGACCTTCTTCCTATAGATTCTTTTTTTTTTTGGAACCATTTTTTTCTTCCTTTTTACTTCTTCTTCTTTCCATTGAAGGAGAGCACCTGAGAGACATCGAAGGGGTTTCTTAGGTTTTGATTGGATTTTTTTCTCAAGTTGATTTTGTGTGAGTTGTGGTGGTTTGAGCGAAAGAAGATGATGACAAGGATGTTGAAGACAGTGGTGTTAGAATGTGCGGTGGTTTCGCATGTATAGTTTTAAAATTTTTCAAACATTAGATTTAATTATGTAGTGAAAATAAAATAAATTAAATTTTTTTAAATTTAAAATACATACCAGATCACATCTGAAAATCATGCATCAGATCTTCATACGAACATCAAATCGAAAATCTAAAATCTGAAACAAGAAAACAAAAGTAATCAGGAGATCCGACTCTATACCTATGCTTTCCTTCAGATTCTGCGAATGTCCAGGATTCTAATCGTAGCCGCGCACATGCCTGACCTCTGCTGGTATCCATACAAAGATGATCTCGATCGAAGTACCCAGGCCACTAGTATGCTAGCACTTTATAGGCTTCGCTCTTTAGACTTGGATTTGAGCCCTTCTTCCAAATCTCAAAAAAACATGACTGCAGCACGAACACTTCGCGCTGATCCATCGGAAACTGAATCGGATGCCAAGAAGAGAAGAGAACGCTTTCTCCTTCTCTTTCTCTCTCTCTCTAATCTCTCAATATCTCAGATCTAAGGAATAAGAAGAGAAGTAGACAGCATGGAGATGAGGAGATATGACAAAGCATAAACCTCTGGCAAGAAACCTATGCACGCCCTTCACCCTCTTATCATATTTTGCCGCACAAAATCCATACCATAACCAACTCCTATTGCCCTTAATCGATCAGATCTCATCTGATTTTGGTGTGGAGATGTAAGAAAGAAATGATGGCACATTGAGAAGTTGTTGCGGCAAGGAGTCACATAACAATTCCTCAACCACGCACTCCCCTCCCTTCTTAATTTTTGTCACACAAAATTTCCTTCCGAATTAGTTCTACGCCTCAACCTGATAAGGATAGATCTCATCTGATTCAAATTCAAGTTTAAATCAAACCCTATCAGGAAGAATCCCATATAAGGTGGGGCGCAGAGTCCCAGATAAGGTGCATGCATGCATGCAAGGGCAATGGGGCGTGCATCTCCATACACGCCCTCCCTCTTTTGTACATGAAATAAGAGAGAGAAGCTTAATAGAGGGTTAGTTGGCTTCCTATTTTAATTGGATTTCAAATTGGATTTGATTCGAATCCAATTCGAGCCCGATTCGAATCTGATTCGAAAAGCTGTCTAACCTGATCCAATCAGGATTGAAATCCAAGTCTAACTTGGATAATTAAATCTAATTAATCTTAAATTAAATCAAATCAATTAAATTAAATCTGATTTAAATTAATTAAGACTTGATTCATAATTTAATCAGACTCAATTAAATTACAACACTTGCAATTAAGTTTCTCTGCTAATAATTAGCAGTTACTAAATCTATAACATTACAAATTAGCAGTTTTTAAATTCAAATTATCAATTCAATTGATAATGCGAATATGATCCAAGCCATTGATCAGGTCAAGCTCTTTTTGTGTGTAACCCTCAGATTTCATTTTGTTTAGTAGTGAACATACTGTGATCTCCATCACAGTACTATCGAAACTCCTTTCAATGGACTAGAACGATTCCAACTCATCCCAATAAGGATCATTGATCCAAAAATAATCCTAATGAGTTCTTACAATCTACTAATAACATCTAGCAACATGTAGTGGTAATTCAGCAAAATAAAAGAATGAATCCCTAAGTGCAGTTATCGTATGATACAATTCTTCTGTCATGAGTTTCAACTAGATGGAGGTTATGAAAAACTCGTCAAATTCCATCGTCAGTCATATACCAGATTGGCTTGACTCGAATTTATTTGTGAATCCTATGAAAATTCTTTTTCAATATTCATACTTACTCTAACCAGAGGCTTTCTGAACTCAGTCTCGCGAATCGTATAGGATTACTCTTTTTCTACCAATATCGATAGATTATATCTAGATACATCCTACTCAAAATAGCGAATCTGAACCTACTGTAGCCAACATATACAGCAAGGATCCGAATGGCTAGGAATCAAGTGAATGTGCAGTTAAACTACAGCAGTCTCGCTGCGAATAGCCAAACACTGTAGGTCAAAGGACCACTCACACCATTGTAGCATCTAGAAAATCACTAACGAATGAGTAGACATCTAAGTAGTTTCTCATGTTGGTCATACTCAATGCAAGTTATTCTCTAACGACCACTTGCACTCTCATTCCAGTATCTCCACACTGCAGACTCGAGACTCATCTGTCCATAAGGAAGGTGATCTGTGCACCAATCTAACTGGATCAATCACTGTCCTCCATGATGATCCTCCGATCGGAGCATTCAGAAATTAACTACTAATAATGTATGCCTTAAATTCTTAATACTTTGAGAATATACAAAATAATCTTTATTAATTTTTAGAATAATTCATGGACACATATAACATGAATGGTAATAAAAACTATCCGTCAATACAAAAATATATCTTAGGATCGTGGTATACGTCAGTCAAGATTGACTTCTAAAGCATACATCTAACAAGCGGCACCGAGCGAGGCCTCACAGTGGCTGACGAAGGTGGTGAGGGGGCAGCAAAGGGGGTTCTGGTCTTTGTTCTCAAAGATAGGAGCATTCAACATGATGAAGAAGGTGGATAGGAGGTTTTGGTGTAGCATGCCAGTGGAGTCAGGATGGTCCTTGCCAACAATGATGCTAACGGTGAAGAGATCGTCGTCGATGCCCACCTCCTTCCCACCTCCCGAGTTGGCTAAAAGGCCGACGACTCCATCACACCTCTGGCTCATTGTTTTTTTTAATCCTTTATTCGAGGCTATTTTAGTCATTTCAAAAAATTATAATGATTTGATAAATGGATCCAAGTTAATATTAATGGATTGTCTAACAGCATAGATTAGACTGTAGAGTTGACTAAAACTTTAAGGGTGTAACCGTAGGTTTTGAAAAATAAATTTCGACCTATTTTCAGAGGAGATTTTATAATTTACCCTAGAAATTATAATGGAAAATGCTTGAAGGATTCTAAATACTGTATTGCTTAATATGAGAAAAACCTTATCATTTAGAAATTGCAACTTCAGAAGATTGCAACTTCAGAAGATTGCTGTTTGCTAAACCAAAACATTTTTGTGGTGATGAACTTGCTGTATGCATCGGCAAATACTATATACCTCCTTAGTGCATTGATTGACCCTACACTACAATCATTATGAACAACTAGTCTTCTTGTTGATTTTCACATTCATCTGCTCTGAAGCTCTTCAAGTCCAATTTAAAGTTCTCTTGCCGGTTGATTTGAGCTTAAAGCTACTCGTGATACCTAAAACACATGATACACTCAGGCATTCTAAATTATTCACATAAAGTAAAATATGCTGTATTTTTTACAAGGTGTGCTTCTTTTTATGAATTACTATTATTATTACTATTACTACTATTACTATTGTCATTTAGATATTATTAATATCATTATTATATTGCTATTTAAGTTATGATCATCACCATCAACATTATGATTATTGTTATTATTTTTTGCTAGGGACGGTGGGGAGGGGTTGAGAGGGAGGAAGGGGGCTCAGTAAGGGAAAATTGTTGTGATACTCTATGTTCAGCAGTCTACTGGATATTAGAAATTATAAGGGAGAATGCTTGCAGGATTCTAAATACTGTATTGCTTACTATGAGAAAAACCTTATCATTTAAAAATTGAAACGTCAGAAGATTGTTGTTTACTGAATTGAACGATACTTCTAAACCAAAACATTCTTGTGTGACCAAATCGTCTTCGCTTGTAGTGCACATGGACAAATGCTACATACCTCCATTGATTGATCATAAACTACAGACATTATGAGCAACCAGTCTTGTTGTTGGTTTTCACATTCATGTGCTCCAAAGCTCTTCAAGTCCAATTTACAGTTCTCTTGCCAGTTGAAACGAGCTTAAACCTACTCATAATACTTGAAAGGCATGATACACTCAGGCATGTAAAATTATTCACATACAATAAATATGCTGTATTTTTTACAAGGTGTGCTTCTTTTGAAGAGTTTAAAACATTAATCTTCTCTGATGCTGTCATTTTCGTTCTTTTTGGATGTTGTAAAATACCATGCTATGACTAGGTTAGTGATGGGATATCTAATTTTATGTCAGACTTGGTCGCGATAATGGAGAGAATGGCTCCTGTTAAACACAAGATACTGGTTGTATCTGGTAAGGGAGGGATTGGAAAGAGCACGTTCTCAGCCCAGCTTTCTTTTTCAGTGGCTGACATGGACCATCAGGTTGGCCCTTTGACGTAGATATTTGTGGGTCCAGCATCCTCAAAATTTTCAAAATTTATAATTTTTTAAAAAAATATTATAATTTTTAAAAAAAATATTTTTATCATTTAAAATTTTCAATCTACTGACATTAAATATGCGTTGGGAAGCAATGACTATGTGAACTAATTGAATAAAATAGTGCGTTCTACGTCGGATTTTCTACACCGCAAGTGGTGCACAAAGAATTTCTCACGTGGGTCCAGCATTCCCAGGATGTTGGGCCTTGAAGGGCAGGACATCCACCAAAGCAACCTTGGTTGGTCGCCCATACGCCTCGGATCAAACCTCGGGGTTATGTAAGTTGGGTTCATGCTCCCCGCACCCTGATGAGGCTGTCATATGGAGGGGTCCGTGCAAGAATGGACTCATAAAGCAGTTTCCGAAGGATGTGCACTGGGGAGAGCTGGACTATCTCATGGTGGATGCTCCACCTGGGACATCAGACGAGCATATATATTTCAATCGTACAGTTTCTACAAGCCACAGCATAGATGTGCAATAATTGTAGCCACTCCACAACAAGTGTCTTTGATCGATGTGCATAAAGAGATTACCTTCTGTAAGAAGGTTGGCAATCCAGGTCTCTTGGGTGTTGTGGAAAAAATGAGAGGCTTCAGGCAGTCAATCTCGGACCTCAAGTTTGCAAAGTTAAGTGAGGCTGGAGATGAGAGCAATGCGACAGGGTGGACACTGAATTATACTAAAACAAATGCTCCAGAGCTACTCTCTGTCGTTGCTTGCTTGCAATGAGGTGTTTGATAGTAGTGGAGGTGAGGCTGCAAAGATGTGCATGGAATTGGGTGTCCCATTTCTTGGAAAGGTGCCGTTGGATCCACTGCTTTGCAGGGCAGCTGAGGAAGGCCGATCATGTTTCGCTGACCAGAAATGCAATGCAAGTGCACCTGCTCTAAGAAGAATCATCAAGAAACTGGTTGCAGCTTAGCAATGGTTGATATGAAATTTTAATGCTACATTGCTAATGTGCAGCTTGCGTAGTTTGTGTTTATAAATATTAAACGCTACAATTCACTTCATGTCACGCACACAGGTTTTGTACTTTACTAGTTGCTATGCTTTGATTTTTGTATGAAATGGAGTAACCAACATAAAATTCTATGCCTTATTTGTTGTCTGTTATGTGATACGCAATATGCTTTGATTTTTGTATGAAATGGAGTAACCAACATAAAATTCTATGCCTTATTTGTTGTCTGTTATGTGATACCGCAAACCTAGTTAAACAGCTCCATGAATCTTAAAGCGGTAGAAAAATCAAAAGAAGATGGGAATCTTCTCTCCCATTGGTTTTTCTCCCTTTAGGCTCCTGATCGAAGTCGCATTAGAGGTCGAGAGAAAGTCTAAGTCCTCCCCCTCGACGTCTATTTAATGGGACAAGGTCTCTTGTAAAATCCCCCATCACCAGCCACCATCCGTCATGGAGAGAAGTCCTTTTTCCTCTTTTCTTCTTCTTCTGAGATTCTTCTAAACGTTCACGGGAACCATGTCCAAATTTCATCAGAGAATAGGTTTAGAAAGAAAATTTCAGGAAGCTCGTTAAGATGGCTCCACATCGAATAAATAGAATTGTTCAAGGTGCTGTTAGAGAGATATTGAGCCAACAGAAGGGTAGTACTCCTCAACAGGTTAGTAGCACCCTTTAGTAGAAAAGAGTCATCGATCCTATTAGGAACATCCAGATAGTGCAGAAGAACCCAACATGACCCGAATAATGCAGACCTTAGTCGATTGGTGCAATCGCAACAATAATTGCAGCAACAGTTACTACAATAATGATTGGTACAACAACAAACACTGCCACCATAGAGACGTGAAGAGCAGGCAAAGCAATAGAGTAATATTGTAGAATTTAAAAAGTTATCTCCAATACCTTTCAAGGGGACTATCGAACCTTTAGAAGTCGATAATTGGATTATCGAGATGAAAAAGATATTTACTGTTTAAGAGTACCGCGATGATAAAAAGATTCAGTATGCGGCTTATTTATTATAAGGTGGAGCATTCAACCGGTGATAAAGACTACAACACAATATGAGCAAGATAGGGAACAACTTATCTGGGGAAGATTCTGAAGGACATTTTATGATCAATATTTTTTTGAAGTGTAAGAATTAAAAAAAATAAAAATTTATTTATCTTAAATAGACAAAGATGATAGTGATAGAATATGAAGCTAAATTTACTGAGCTTGCCAAGTTGTTTTTCGAGATTGGTTAAGGATTTGTGTGACCAAGTGCATAAATTTGAGATGGATCTGAGGATAGAAATTCGAAAGCAAGTACTACTATATAAATTAACTATTTATGTAGATATCGTAAATAAGGCATTAATAATTAAAAGAGAAGTCAATAAAGAACGTGTAGAAAAAAAAATTAAAAGAAAAGAAATAGATCAAATAATTCTCAAGGATAAAATAGTAAAAATATCGAGAGTTCAAACAAGACATCAATAGGTAATAGATCTGGATTGACTGATAGCATCAGACGTTCTAGATGTGGCAAAGCTCATAGTGAAAATGACTGTTGGTGGAACATTGATGCATATTTTGGTTGTGGTCAGAAGGACCATAAAATAGCTGAATGTCCACAAAGAACAAAGAGTCAACTTGCCCCAGTAATTGACCAGAATAAGGATGGAAGTTTGAAACCTCAGACTCAAAGAAGGATCCATGCTCTTACATTGTAAGATGCACAAGTTTTTGGTACAGCAGTGATGAGTTATGGGAGGGATTTTTAAAATTGATCTGATCAATTAGTTAATTTCATTTACAAAGTAAGTAATGCTTCATTTTTTCTAAATTTATTGATAAATTATAAAATATTTTTTATATTGAATTATGCATGATTTATGAATCTGATGCATAGTATTTTGAATTACCAAATATGCTCTTTTCTAAAATGTTAAATTATTTATTATTGAATATATTGAATTTGATATGGATTGTACAATTGATTTTGGTGTCGCATGATTTACGAATCTTTTGAATTTGAATATGAAATAATATTTTGATTTGAGATAGATTTTGACTTGTAGCCTGACCATATATCGAATCCTACTAGTGGGGGTTGTGCACTGGTATTTCAATACCCTACTAGTGGGGTTATGTACTAGTATTTTGATATCTTATCAGTTAAAATTATATATTGATATTTTGATATCCTACCATTGGAGGTTGTGCGCTGATTTTTTGATACCTGCCAGTGGGGGTCATGTGTTGGTATTTCAATATTCTGTCAATGTGAATTGTGTGCTAATGCTTTAATACCCTATCATTGGGAGTTGTGTAATAGCACTTGTTTAATTTATTGCTGTCGAGATGAACATGATTTTGAAAGAAATCATTTTATGAATAAAAAATGATTTGCATTGGATCTTATTTGATTAGTATCGTATATTTTGAATTGATGCACGTTGCATACTTATTTTCAATATATTATTATCACTGAATTTATCTAGCTAAAATATTTTTTTTTGGATAAAGTAGATCATTCAAATAACTCTTATGTGAATACATCTAAAAAGATCAAAAAATAAAATATCTCTCAATTGCCTCGGGGTGATCCTAAGGAAGTCCACAAACTATCTCTAGTGTGCTTCGCAACATAGGCTGCCATCCAGTCTGCTATCGAATTTGCCTCCCTAAAAATATGTCTCACTGTGAATTTGATGCATTCGGAGAGAAAGAAAGATATGCCCCACAAGAAAGGATTGTTGGGCACCTCCTGCGAATACCCCTAAATCCAAGACTCCACAATACTAGAGTCGCCCTCAATGGCTATATGGTTCGCCCCCAGCACAGTCTATACATAGACAACTTCGGCCCAAGCTGCAAGAAGCTCCACCCTAGGAACCATAGTCTCAGTCAAGTAATGGCCCCCTGCCACCATCAATTTGGAATCGATCCTATGTATGACAAAGTCGGCTCCACCTCTCCTATACCTGATGCGCCCACTAAATTAACCTTCAGATATCCTGGAGGAGGGGGTTCCCAAACAATGAACACCTGACAGATCACTACATGAGCAAGATTGGAGTCCCAGGTCTCCAAGGGCATGGAGGTCAAATCAATCAGCTCCCAGGCCAAAACTGATGCTCTCTCAAATGTGATCCTTATTAGGCATATTCTGGACTCGAAAGCAATGCTGTTTTTGACCAACTAGATATGCTGGCCTATATAGACAGCTTGAACAGCAGTCTCTCTAGACATATTATCCCCAGCCCTCTGCCTCAAGAGATCAATGAATGCCTCGATTGGATCCTCCGTCCGGATGATCCGATGGTATAGACCAGCTAAAAATCAAACCCATTTGGCAGATGGACAAAGACAAAGTGTATGGTCCATCATCTCCTCCTACTCCCCATTGCTAGGGTAGCTCACCTGAATATCCATGCCTCTCTCCCTCAGGATGCGTCTGGTCGGGAGTCTACCACAGACAACTTTTCAGAGAAAGAGAATCACTTTCGAATACACCCCCAGTCTCCAAATCTAACCTCCATCCACCTATCTGGTGGCCTCCTACAGATACAAGCGGTATGATCTACTATGATCAATTTTACTGTAGTAAAGGAGCCCCACACCTTGGAGTCCGGACATCGATGAAAAGGAAGAGCCAAGGACATCACTTGTCTACCTAACAACTCTCCAAAAAAATAAGTCATGATAGTTGGGTCCCAACCTATGCCCTCGATAAAGAGGAACTCACCAACCCCTCATCTGGTCAGTCACCTCAGAGCGGACAAATGTCGGCCATTGGGTCAAAGGTATATCCCTAATCCAAATATTATAGAGAATGCTCACAGATCGCCCATCACCAATCATCCATCTCATCTAGAGAATGGCATCCGAGGCACGAGTATAGGTCTTCTTCCTCATGATCGAGGCCCTCCGATTAATTTGAATCTCTCCTCAGTCTATCCAAGTACCATACTTGGCCTTCATCATCGTGCTCCACATGAAGTCTGGATGTAGAATAAATCTAACAGCATGCCGAGCAATCAGGGCTTCCTGCCTAGCTACCAAGGACTGAATCTCCAAATCACCCTCCCGCTGATGCTGACACACCACATCCCAAGCCATCGGATGCACACCCCCACCACCATCAGGTCGTAAATCCCATAGAAAGCTCTAAAAGAGCTACTCAATCTTTAGCACTGTTGTCTTGGGCAAGACAGTATTTGAAAGCAGATAAATAGGTACAGAGCTGAGCATTAACCTAACCAAGGTCACTCTACCCATTATCAATAGGATTCGAGCTAGCCAGCCCTCCAGTCACTCTCAAACAACGTGCACCGCACCCTCGACCTTGGGTCTCCTCAATCTACATCCGGAGATGGGCACGCCCAAGTACTGCAAAGTTCCACTGTGCTTAGCAACCCCTAATCTCTCCCTGATCAAATGGCACCGCTGTATCGATGTCCTCGAGCTAAAGTACATTGCCAACTTGAGAATATTCACCTTCTGCCCCAAGGCTTCACAGTAGTCCTCTAAGATCGACCTGAAGCCGGCGACACTCCGGATAGTGGCCCGACCCACCAGCAAACAATTATCTACAAAAAGGAGATTGGAAATCAGCTGGACCTCTAGAGCTAGCACATAGGGGACAATCACCAACCTTAGGGATGCAACACGAAGAACTCTTGAGAGCATTAGCACACATAATAAAAAGATAAAGAGAGAAGGCAACCTTGCCTCAGCCCCACACTGGAACAGTAGAACTCCGAGGGCATCCCATTGACTAGAATGGCAAA
Source organism: Elaeis guineensis (assembly GCF_000442705.2). Lineage (NCBI taxonomy): Eukaryota > Viridiplantae > Streptophyta > Magnoliopsida > Arecales > Arecaceae > Elaeis > Elaeis guineensis. Next base: position 115,061,477 of record NC_025993.2, read on the forward strand.
AGTCGAGCTACAGACGCATGCCATAATCCAAGCAACCCATCGGAAAAGGAATCTGAAGCATCGCAGTGCCTCCTCGATGAATCTCCAGCTCATCCTGTCGCAGGCTCTCTTCATATCAAGCTTGATCTCTATGAGCGCCCTGCAGGGTGGAGCACGAACAAGGTCATGCATAAATTCTTATGCAATAAGAACGTTGTCAAATATACTTCAACCTCCTATGAACGCCCCCTGCTCCGAACAAATCAGGTGCGGAAGAATATGCTTCATCCTATGGGCCACTAGCTTAGCGTATAACTTGTACATGGGTGTGCACAAGTTGATAGGTCTGAAATGCCTTGGCTCAGACACATTCTTTCTCTTCGATATGAGGATAATAAAAAGTCTGCTGCCAACCCTCCGAAATCTGACCCATAGAGAAGAACTCCTGCACCACCATCATAACATCCGAGTGAATGATAGGCCAATATTGCCTAGAAAAATGGGGGAACCATTAAGGCCCGAAACTTTGTCTTTTGTTATCGGCCACAGAGTCCCCCGAACCTCCTCCTTCATCACCTCACCAATAAGATTCCTATTCTCCTGCTCTGTAACTCGGTGCTCTGGGGCAGGGGCATGGAAGATCTGACTCATCCCAAGAGGTGGTGTCCACCGAGACCTAAAAAAGCTTCCTATCTCCTATCTAATCGAATCCTCATCCATCAGCCACTGCCCACTAGCTTCCTTGATTGCCTAAATGCAGTTCATATGTCTTTGAATGGTGGTAGCTTGGTGGAAAAATCTCATGTTCCGATCTCCTTCTTTGATCCAATGCACTCAGGATTTCTGGGCTGTTTAGCTCATTACTTTATATTTTACTATTTTTACAGATTCAGAATACGAATTAGAAGTAAAATTTGATATCTTTATTTTAAAGTAGGATTTATTGAAGTTGACGAAAAACTATAGAATATTATTCTGTAATGTAAAAAATTTGATTTAGTTATTTAAAATAAAGTTGAACATTAATTATTTGAATTTTGTTTCGATGTTACTTTATGATATCATAATGAGACATCTTGGAGAGTTCTCCATGAATATGTGTCACGCCCCTCGATCCGAGATTGTGAATCGATGGTCATGGCAACCGCCGCATACTCATAGAAAACTCTTCCCATAAGCATGCAAGGCATCTTATCATGCTATCCTAAAACAACAGCGGAATAATTAGTCAATAAATTAAATCCAAAACATAATGATCTAAATTTTTCTTTAATATCTTCAATAAATTCAACAATGATTCATAGTCCTTACATCAAATTCAATAAAACTTTCAACCGAAAATAAAAGTATAGAGATTCTGCTTTTGATCACTCTTCCATTCATATCTTGTATCATCTTAATTCCGCAACATCTGTAAAAATAGTAAAATAGGTGGTAATGAGCTAGACAGCCCAGTAAGCAATGATCACTTCTCAACAGATTTCATCAGGCATTTAAGTAAATTATCATTTATAGAAAATAAGCATATAAAGCTCATCAATTCGAAATCAATTTCAATTATGCAACATAATTCATGCCAAATTCATTTCTTTTTCGAAAGTTCAAGTTTCTTTCGAGATTTCAATTTTTTTTGTTCTTCAATTCCTTTCATCAACCATGAGCTATGACCACATTTTCTCTGTCGTAGGGTCATAATACCGCGTATCTGCTTGCGGTAGGCTGCGAATCATCTGGCAGCCATGTCCTTTGAAACCGCTAGTCTCGCTGGCGGTTTGTCGCTGATCTCTCTGGCGACATGTCGCTGGTCTCGCTGGTGACATAAACCCTCAGGACAATCAATTACCAACGTATATGCCCCCATTGGCGGGATCCTTTACATAGTCAGGTTGTCAATTCATAATATTTCTTATATCATAATTCTTCATAAATCATATTTCATATTCTAATTTCGATAATAAAACATATAACCATGTAGTATCGAAATCAATCAATATAATGCATCATGAAATCAATATATTCAATCATGCTTCATCATAACATTTCAAATAAGATATTTTCATAACAAAATATCATTCATCCAATTCATGCATCGTTTCACAAATCATGTCAGAAAAATATATTATAATTTATCGATAAATCTAAAAAAAGTGAAACATTACTTACCTCAAATGCATTCCAATAAATCCACATAATTCTATAAATTTTTCTTTCAAAAATTTTGTTCGTAGATCATATCGCGATATCCCATGATCAAACATCCACAATCCTATACAGAATCAATTTCAATAATTAGAAAGAATACGAATACCATATTTCAACGATTTAGATTGGGTCTGATTATCTAATTTCATCTAATAAAAATCTAATTAGGACCTAAACGATCCAAAATTTGACTATCAGATCAAATCAGATTCGAAGTGATAGGACCGAGTTTCTTCATCGATTTCATAAAATCAAGTAGAGAGAAACAATTAGAGGAGAGAGAAATCAATGAGGTACAATTCGAATTGATCAGATGACACAATCCAACATTATGATTGGTCCAATATCTCGATTGGTGAAATCAACATGATCAAATCAAGTCATGGCTAGATCGAAATCTTGGATAATCAAATCTAAAGATTCATAGTCTGATTAACGTGGGTGCCAGTACGCTGTCTGACAATCATGGATCAGGATTCTTCATTAGAATCAGATCAAGACTATTAAAAAAAAATTCTTCATTCACTAACCTTTTTTTTAGAGAGAGAATCAATCAAGAGAAAGAATATTTTAGAGAGAGAAAATTTTAGAGAGAGAAAACTCATCTTGAACTCCTCAAACGATATGATTCAACAAATTCGATCGATCAGATCAAATCATGCTAAGATTATCATGTGGATAATTTAATAAAATTATAGAAATTAAAATCTTAAAAATACCAAATCTGATCAAAGTGGGTGTCGGTATACCATCCGACGATCACAGATCAAAAATCCATCATGAGGATCATTTAAATTCATCATCATTCTTCTCAAAATTCTAAAAATCTTAGGAGAAAGAAATAATCTAAAGAGAGAAAGTTCAATTCTAGAGAGAGAAAATACTAGTTCAAGTTAAAGGGAGAGAGGAAAGAGAGAAACTCTCTTTCTCATATTTTATTATTTATATCATTATTTATTAATTAATTTAATAATTTTTCTTTTCTTTTCTCTTCTTTTCTTTCTTTCTTTTTTTCTTTCTTTTTCTTTTTCTTCACGAAAGAGAGGAGAGAAAATCCTATTTTTATTCTTATATTATTTTTCTTCTTCTCTTTCCCTTTTTTTCTTTTTTTTTTCTTTTTCTTTTTCTTCTTTTTCTTTTCTTTTCCTTCTTCTTCTTCTTTTCTTCTTCTTTTCCCGTGGGTTTCTTTTGGGCCGAAACAGGGGATCTCACAATCCCCTGTTGGCTGGCCAGCCGGCGGTGCAGCCGGCGTGGGATGGCCATCGGCAGGAGGAGAGGCGACCCAACGATAAGAGAAGGGCCAAACCGGTGGTCGGCGGTGACCACCAGCGTCGAAAAAATGGCAAAAAAGGAAGATTTCTTCCGCAACAAAATCCGGCGACTCCGGTCACCGGCGAGCGTGCACATCGGCACGGAAAGGAAAGGAGAGAAGAGAGGAAGGGGAGGAGGCTTACCTCCGACGCCGACGAAGCTTTTTCGATGAGAAATTGGACGGTACAGGGACGGTCTTCCGCAGGATTTTTCCGACGATTGCCGCCGACCGGGCTTAGAATCTTCGGTGGAAGGAAAAAAGGAGGGATCTCCTCCTTAAATAGAGCCGGAGGGAGCTCATCTCCGACTCTGATTGGGAGCCGACGAGAGGAAGAAGAAAACTCCCTTCAGGAATCTTCTCCCCTATTTTTTTTTTTTTTTTTTGGGCTTTGTTACATGGGCTGGGATTCTCACTCGGGTTGGGCCATCACATTCTTCCCCTCTAAAAGAAATTTTATCCTCGAAATTTTCTTGCTTGAGTCTTCATAATTTCTTACTTGAATCTCATCCATAAATATTTTAATATTCTAATTCTTGATATAAATTCATTCTTAAATCATTCCATAAGAAAAAAGTAAATACATCAAATATTGATCTGAAATGGAACCATCCATTTTCTTATTTATCAAGATCAATATCTCAAAGATTTTTAATATTTCAAAATTTTAAAATTATGATCTCATTTCCTGTAAAATTAATGTTCAATATCTCATGACTCAAATTAAAATCAAATCTATCTCTTGTGAATAGAAGAAGGTCAATGTCTCTATTCTTGCATAAGAATTTCATTCATCATCATTTATTTATTTATTTATTTATTTATTTCAAAATATTAACCACTCTTAATTTCAATCCATCATAAGATAGAAAAACATACTTTCGTAAATTATACTATGACATCCTAATCAATCAAAATTCAAAAATATTTTCTCTTATTCGTACTTTCAAGAGTTGAAGATTTATCATTTCAATCTCATTCTCGAACTTTTGATATTTTAATTCTCGATACAACTTCATCATTAAGTTGTTTCATAAAGATTAATATTACCATTGTTGATTGAATCAATATCACTATTTCTAGTCATCGAAATTTTCTTACTCAAATCCTCAAACTCTTAAATATTCTAATTCTTGAAGCAAATTTTATCATTAAGTCATTCCATAATAAAAATCAATAACTCTTAATCAAAACTATATTTTTCTTATAATCAAAATCAATGTCTCTATTCTAAGTAAGTATATCAATTTTCTTTATCTAAGCATTAACAACTCTTAATTAATCGCTTCATTATCATACTAAATAACTCCAATCCATCTTTTGTAGAACAATCGTCCATATCAATAGATAACCTCAATCTTTTTCATTTGGTCAAAGAAATAATAATAATCAAAAGAGTCTAAACTTCAAATTTTATTATACCCTGGAGATAAATATTTGAGTATAATAATCTAAGATCGAAATCATTATTCGATAAACAATCTCAAATTTTTTCTAATAAATAGAGAATTATAAAATTTAATTCTAGGATAGAAAAAATTTATCTCTAAATATTCTAAATCAAAAATTAAAAATCAAGGGTCCACTCATCCTAGAATTAGGATGCTAAATATTTTTATAGCATAGTAGGTGGAAGCACTACTTTTAAAAATCATATTAGGATATCTAAAATGATTCAAAATTTTAAAATATTATTCTTTCTAATATCAATAAATTTTTTATATCAAACCATATCATCTATCATAATTCTTTGACTCAAAGAATCAACATTCCTGACTTACTTAAAGTAATCCAGATTACCATGCTTCCGCTGCGCACTCTGATCTAATAATCAAAATTTCTTAGCTTCACCCAAAATTTTGATCAAATTATTTCTTTATCTTATCAATAGAAAAGATCTAAAATTTTAAATTTCAATTGAAGTCAAAGATTAACCTTCGATTCTCATTCATACTTCTACTGGTATACAATAATCTTGATTAACCCTTGAGTCCAATATCATGTTTAAACCATCATATAGATTTACTATAATCAATATGAATCAAATCTTAATTCTCATATCAATTTAATTCGATAATTTTCAAATTAAAGATCCTTATAAATCAAATCAATAAAAAAAATCTTTCGATGCTCCACCAAATTTGGACATAATCAGAATATATAAGAATTTCAAATCATTATTACTATTATTATTATTTTTTTCTAAAATTTCTATCATCAAGATCTTCAATATCTATTAAATATCCTTTCATAACAATCATACAAGCTTTAAAAAATCAAATCTCTATTTAACAGTAGATTCAATTAGGGACCTCGTTAACAAAAGCAAAGGAAACTCCATATCAATTCTTAAATCTAAAATTTTTTAAATTATAAATTAACATAGATTTCTTAATCTGAAATAAATATAAATCAGATCTTTTATCTTAATCTAAAGATATCAATTTTTCATTAACAACCTTAACAATAATATCAGAAAATCTCTTGATCAACTTAGATACGAAATCTTTAAATTAAAATTTTATACACATCATGTAGTCTTCAAGAGACATAATAAGATCCATTATCTAGATCTAAGGATGATGATTAAAGATTCCAGTATGATGAATATTCTACAACCTCATCATCGATTTCATCAATAAAAAATAGGTTTCTTGATAATATCCTCAAATATGCATTCATCCTAATATGCCACTTTATATATGATCTACATATCAAGTTCAATTTCGATAAATATTCCAATCAAGCATCATAAGAGACTTTCTTAGCCCATTCTGGAACAACATTTTATTATCAAATCTTTATCTTGCCAATAATAGTCAACTTCTCAACTAGAAGTAATATCATAGTATTATTCTCACATCGAATTTGAATTTACGATTCACTTGAATAACCAATGCACAATAAAATTTTATGTCAATCCTTTTGTGATTACTTTCGATCAAGATTTAACTAATCATATCATGATCAATAGATCATCCATCATATTTCAAATTCTATATGTCATAATCTCTTGTGATCTTTTCATACATAATCTCAATGTTTAATCAAAATTTATAAAGATTTCTCCCACTATAATCATTAAAGATCTACACCATAATGTCCTTAGTGTCTATCCACTTACACTCCTATATCTGATTCTATGTTTCATAATTCATCCACTTATGCTCCGATACCATATTAATTGTCACGTCCTCCGATCCGAGATTGTGAATCGAGGGTCATGGCAACCGCCGCATACTCATAGAAAACTCTTCCCATAAGCATGCAAGGCATCTTATCATGCTATCCTAAAATAACAGCGGAATAATTAGTCAATAAATTAAATCCAAAACATAATGATCTAAATTCTTCTTTAATATCTTCAATAAATTCAACAATGATTCATAGTCCTTACATCAAATTCAAAAAAACTTTCAACCGAAAATAAAAGTATAGAGATTCTGCTTCTGATCACTCTTCCATTCATATCTTATATCATCTTAATTCCTCAACATCTGTAAAAACAGTAAAATAGGAGGTAATGAGCTAGACAGCCCAGTAAGCAATGATCACTTCTCAACAGATTTCATCAGGCATTTAAGTAAATAATCATTTATAGAAAATAAGCATATAAAGCTCATTAATTCGAAATCAATTTCAATTATGCAACATAATTCATGCCAAATTCATTTCTTTTTCGAAAGTTCAAATTTCTTTCAAGATTTCAATTTCTTTTGTTCTTCAATTCTTTTCGTCAACCATGAGCTATGACCACATTTTTTTTGTGGCAGGATCATAATACCGCGTATCTGCTTGCGGTAGGCTGCGAATCATCTGGCAGCTATGTCCTTTGGAACCGCTGGTCTCGCTGGCGGTTTGTCGCTGGTCTCTCTGGCGACATGTCACTGGTCTCGCTGGCGACATAAACCCTCAGGACAATCAATTACCAACGTATACGCCCCCATTGGCGGGATCCTTTACATAGTCAGGTTGTCAATTCATAATGTTTCTTATATCATAATTTTTCATAAATCATATTTCATATTCTAATTTATATAATAAATATATAACCATGTAGTATCGAAATCAATCAATATAATACATCATGAAATCAATATGTTCAATCATGCTTCATCATAACATTTCAAATAAGATATTTTCATAACAAAATACCATTCATCCAATTCATGCATCGTTTCACAAATCATATCAGAAAAATACATTATAATTTATCGATAAATCTAGAAAAAGTGAAACATTACTTACCTCAAACGCATTCCAATAAATCCACATAATTCTATAAATTTTTCTTCCAAAAATTCTGTTCGTAGATCATATCGCGATATCCCATGATCAAACATCCATAATCCTATACAGAATCAATTTCAATAATTAGAAAGAATACGAATACCATATTTCAACGGTTTAGATTGGGTCCGATCATCTAATTTCATCTAATCAAAATCTAATTAGAACCTAAACGATCCAAAGTTTGACTATCAGATCAAATCGGATTCGAAGTGATAGGACCGAGGTTTCTTCATCGATTTCATAAAATCAAGTAGAGAGAGATAATTAGAGGAGAGAGAAATCAATGAGGTACAATTCGAATTGATCAGATGACACAATCCAACATTATGATTGGTCCAATATCTCGATTGGTAAAATCAACATGATCAAATCAAGTCATGGCTAGATCGAAATCATGGATAATCAAATCTAAAGATTCATGGTCTGATTAAGGTGGGTGCCAGTACGCTGTCTGACAATCATGGATCAGAATTTTTCATTAGAATCAGATCAAGACTATTAAAAGAAATTTCTTCATTCACTAACCTTTTTTTTAGAGAGAGAATCAATCAAGAGAGAGAATATTTTAGAGAGAGAAAATTCTAGAGAGAGAAAACTCATCTTGAACTCCTCAGACGATATGATTCAACAAATTCGATCGATCAGATCAAATCATGCTAAGATTATCATATGGATAATTTAATAAAATTATAGAAATTAAAATCTTAAAAATACCAAATCTGAGCAAAGTGGGTGTCGGTATACCGTCCGACGATCACAGATCAAAAATCCATCACGAGGGTCATTTAAATTCATCATCATTCTTCTCAAAATTCTAAAAATCTTAGGAGAGAGAAATAATCTAGAGAGAAGATTTTAGAGAGAGAAAGTAGAGAGAGAAAGTTCAATTTTAGAGAGAAAAAATACTAGTTCAAGTTGAAGGGAGAGAGAGAAGAGAGAGACTCTCTTTCTCATATTTTATTATTTATATCATTATTTATTAATTATTTTAATAATTTTTCTTTTCTTTTCTCTTCTTTTCTTTCTTTCTTTTTTTTCTTTTTCTTTTTCTTCACGGAAGAGGGGAGAGAAAATCCTATTATTATTATTATTATTATATTATTATATTATTTTTCTTCTTTTTTTTTTTCTTTTTTTCCTTTTTCTTTTCTTTTTCTTTTTCTTTTCCTTCTTTTTCTTTTCTTTTCCTTCTTCTTCTTTTCCCGTGGATTTCTTTTGGGCCGAAACAGGGGATCTCACAATCACCTGTTGGCTGGCCGGCCGATGGTGCAGCCGGCATGGGGCGGCCGTCGGCAGGAGGAGAGGCGACCCAACGATAAGAGAAGGACCAAATCGGTGGTCGGCGGTGACCAACGGCGTCGGAAAAATGACAAAAAAGAAAGATTTCTTCCGCAACAAAATCCGGCGACTCCGGTCGCCGGCGAGCGTGCACATCGGCACGAGAAGGAAGGGAAAAAAGAGAGGAAGGGGAGGAGGCTTACCTCCGACGCCGGCGAAGCTTTTCCGACGAGAAATTGGACGGCACAGGGACGGTCTTCCGCGGGATTTTTCCGGCGATTGCCGCCGACCGGGCTTAGAATCTTCGGTGAAAGGAAGAAAGGAGGGATCTCCTCCTTAAATAGAGCCGGCGGGAGCTCGTCTCCGACTTCGATTGGGAGCCGGCGAGAGGAGGAAGAAGACTCCCTTCAGGAATCTTCTTCCCTGTTTTCCTTTTCTTTTTTTTGGGGGCTTTGTTACATGGGCTGGGATTCTCACTCGGGTTGGGCCATCACAATATGCGGCGGTTGTCATAACCTTCGGCTTGCGATCTCAGGTCGGAGGCGTGATACATTCTCTCTCCCAAATTGGCTTTCACTAGATGCTTTTATTGTGTTACTACTTACTTTTTAGTCCGAAGGGTCTGTGACCGACCTGGGAAGAATTATCTGCATTGCTTGCATACAATTTTGATATCTACTTAGGTTAAAAGGATTAATTTCAAGCCCTGTGACAGCCTTGCGCCAATTACTGATTTGCAACACTGAACAGTGGCATCATTGAGGTTAGGGTGCACTAAATAGTGTGTTATCAATGATTGAAATGTTCTTGGATCGTGACAGCGAGTGAGATGGCGAGTGATTCAATATAAGTCATTGAATGGGGTGTGGTAGTGGCCATCCAAGACTGTTGCATGCCTTCATAGTACATGACATGGAGAAAATTAACGTATCAAGTATGGAGGACTCATCCTGCACTTGGGACAGTGACAAGAAGCTGAGAAGTAAACTAGGAATTATATGCCATGACAAGGTATACAGCGTTGCTCGCATTTTTATTATACTGATAACAGCAAACAAGTCTCACTGTCACAATACTTGTTTTATAAGTTTGGCACCTAAGTAATTGTGTTAAAGTGTTGAAGCACTCCATAGAAATTTAAATCACGCTGACTGTGTTATGAGGACTGTTTTCTGTCTGTTGTTTTATCATAAATATATTAATTGTGAGCCATAGGGAAAATTACCAGTTACACTAACTTAGATTATATGCCATCAGTCCATGCACAAGCATGGAAAATGACTAACTTAAAAATTGCACTCAGCTGATATGAATATTTTATCATTGCTCCAAGCACCCTATAAGATGTATAGCTTTGCATGGAGCAAAAGAGAAGTTCCACATTGGCTGAATATGTTTCCTGAGTTTAGATTTTTGAGTTGTGCTGTCTTTTCATAATTCTTCCCCACATTTTGGCTGTAAGACCATCTAAAGTTCTATGTTAATCATTCTTTTACTTTTCTGCTTGTGGCTGCATCAGCTACAACTTCAAAAGGCAGGTGAAAACCACTGAATATTGAGTTGCAGCAAAATGAGGGCATGTAGGACATTAAGTGCTCATTAAAGTTGCACTGGAGCATAATGGAGTTGTTATGATTCCAAATTTATGCAATATTAGGACAAACAGTATCCACCAAACTGAAAAAATTGTTGAATTTGTACCGGCTAGGACTTTGTGATATGTAAACTTCCTGTACCAAATTTATCTTACAGTAACCAATCAATTTGGTTGAGCTGAGTTTGCGCATTGTAGAAGTGATGGATCCGGCTATGGGACCAAATTTGTCCAATCTCTGTCACCATTAAACATGGTTGTCGACTGAAACAAGTTTAATCAAGGCCTATGAATTAGGTATGCCGAAAGAGACTGCTGATTTTGAAAGTAAACATGATAATGGATGATTAGCTGTTTAGTCCTTAGTTTGGACCACTTTCCAAAGTGCATAAAAGGATTATAATCCTCAAATTCCCATAACTGACTGATTAATTGTGTCGCAGTGTTAATCAGTTAGATCATCACTGCTTTATAACCTGCTCCTTCTTGTGCACATATAATATATTGCTTTGCATGGACAGATAACCTGGCATTGAAGGGATGCTTTCACATATTGCACAAAGATACCAAACCTAGTTTCATCAGCCACTTTGTGCAACTGCAAGTTAATTTTCAAGTAATTGCCACAAACCTTTCTCCTAAGATGGAGAACACACACACACACACACACATAGAGAGAGAGAGAGAGAGAGAGAGAATATATTCCAGAATATATTAAATACACACAATACATGGTGAAGATCATAGTATAGATATCAAGTACAAACTTTATAAGAAAAAAAAAATGTAGCTATATGGAGGAAGAAGCACAGACAATACAAGCTAAGAGGAGGATGGCAGAAGAAGCAGCATCCTCCTCCTCACTGAAGCAGCTCCTTTTGAACTTGCAAGCCTTGCCCTTGTTGCATTGCAGCTTCATCACCTCTTGCCTTTGGTCCTTTCCCTTCACTTCATGGTCATGCTTCTTCTTCATGGATTCTTGCCTTCTAGGTCTCGAATCCTTGACCTTGGACACCATCTTCTCTCAAACTTCTAACTTTTCCCCTTCACCCAGATAACAAACCTCTCCCAAGACCAAATTTTATGAAGCAAAGTTAGTTACCAGTGCATGGAAAACAAGCACACGTCATGCCCCTTATATAGGGCCGGAGTAGTTAAACTATTACTTTTAGGTTCTTCATTGAATTGTAGAACTACCCTTTAGCTTTGATGAAATTAGAAACCTACCAACCCAACTAGAAAAAGGACTTACCTAACTGGAGGTAATAGGATGTTCATTCTGACCATCTAACTGCTTTTTTAAAAAGTAATTTTTATGTTTCCACATTGCCTAATGGTAAATTTTGTAAATATCTTAGTCTTAGACACACAGGCCAAACTAATTGTGCAAATTAAATGGGCATATCAAGGCTAATTGGAACCTCTTCATCTTTTGAAATCATTTTTTCAAAGAAATTCTTCCTCTTGAATCTTATATTAATATATTATTCCACAAAATGATTAAACAAACTTTTATGCTTAACAGTCAACTGGAGAACCAATGGTCCAAACTAGGGTTGGTACTTTCAGATTTGAATCATAGATCATAGTAATGCCATACAAGGTAAGCTCATATGTCATACCATCAGCTAAATACCAAAAAAAAAAAAAAAAAATGATGAGAGCACATGATTGGCATGTTATTATGGCTGACATTGCAGCAGGGCCATGTGGTCTTGTATTAAGAGTGTAGCAATTGAAGAGAAGAAGGCAGAAAACCATTTACTTTGCTGTTGAAATTGTCAGGTTCTTACCCTGTCAATCTCTAGTAAGATCATATCATGACTGTTATAGTGTTCAAAGACTCCATTTCTCTGATCCTACTCATGCAGTTATGTGTCATGTTCCAAGGCAGGTGGTGGTGGGGTCAAGGGGCAACCCCTCCTGGTCCTTAATTTAGCAGGAACACCTTCATGTGCATTGCCATGTGAGCATCTGTTTTCATGGTCCCTTCCTCATCTCTTTCACTAAGGTTCCATTTAACTTTTTTGTGTGCTTACCCCAGTAAGCAAGAACAATAATTATAAACTTATCATTATCGTTTATTAGTAAAATAGACAAAACAAAACAAACATTAACTCATGCTTCATTCCCTGAGATCATTTCTTATATTTTCTTAAACAAATACAAGCATAGGATCTAATAGCTCTTGCGAAAGTGGGGTCATATTTTGAGTCAACTAGTTTTGTCATTCAGGGCAAGGACTATCAGTCCAGATACAATTTCTCATATTTTGATTTCCCATAGGATTGCAAAAAAATGCTTTCTCTCTCCCATGCTTGAGTTATATTAAATTGATGGAATAACACTGTACTTCTTATGCTCATAATCCACAGGTTTGTTAATATAACATCATCACTTAGTATTGTTAATACAACATCATCACTTACTCTTGTAATACTAATTAAAAGGGTGAAAGACATATTTGATATGCCTCATAACCTCTTCTGTTTTAGTATAAATCAAGATGGAGCAAGAAGAAAGAAAAATCATTGTATAAACAGAAACGGAATGCCTCAAGAGTTCCATAGTGTAGATATTGACTGCTATGCATATTGTCCAACTTAAGAGACCAAATGCTTATGTAGCATCTCTAAGGGACATGGAGTGGGGTGAAACATATGTGGGATGTCATTCATGGGGAGAAAAAGGCAACAACTGGTTGAAGGGGCTCCGACTATAATAGACCCATTTGCCTGTTCATAGATAACACTGAACCCACTTCATCTGTCAGATTCTACAAGCAATGTCAAATGGAATTCAAACCACAAGGGAGAAAGGTTTATCTCCAGTCTCAACCACAAAATATGAACAAATTAGCTCGATCAGATATGAAAAATTTTGGAGCATGACTAGGTCACTTGTCTATTCTTTCAGCAGGACTTGATAGCCTAGGAGATAGAGTCTGAGGAACCTGTCTCTCTACAACAAAACTTTTACCTACTTAACAGTACTACCCCTCCCCCTAGACTAATTTAGTTGCTTTGATGTGTAAATATTTTTAGTATTAATAAGCTTACAAAAAAGCAATAAAGATTATCTAAAGTGGTTGTGATATATATATTTTGTGCTCCTAAGAGAGTTCCAAATTAGCAGACTGGCATTACTTGTGTGATGAGGATCTTGATTAATTTGTGAACATGCAGATGGGCGGCGCCTGCCACTTTGTTGGTTTATGGAGTGGCCAGGTTGGTATATGGTGGTGTAGTTGTTTAAAGCCATGGAAGCAATGATGGTGCTGCCTAGCAATTTATGCTTATTCAGTTAGGTCCAAAAGAAATGTGAATGATAAGAAGCTATTTTTCATCTTAGCATGATTAATTGTTAGGTGGTTCCATAATCCTACAAGGTGGGGCTACTCCATCACATGAGCTCCTCCACATGGAGTGATGTTGAGAGGTCATAGCTAGGGGTTGTGGAGATAGCAAAGATGATTGATCATAATGCATGCATCATAAATATTATCATGAATGAAGGCAAGATGGCCCAGAATTTGTTACTTGTAAAATTTATTTAAATGTCAATTGTAATTCGCAGGGAACAAGATGTTTGATTGATTGCATTTTATGAGGTAGATAAAACTTTCAACTTTGGCAGTAGGTTGGCGTAAAATATGAATCTCATGAATTATGGTAACCCAGCCAGCTTACGATAATAAATGGTTGAATTCCAGATGTTTCTTGGTAAGGTGGATGGAAATTGATAGAAGATTTGTGGATTTCAATGGCTATGTCTTGATGCTTTATTGCCATTTGTTATGCAGCTAACCATTCGCAGTTTCATCTTCTTTACTTCTCATCCAAGATATAGGTTTTCAATTTCTTTGCAGCTTCCAAGTCTTCCAAATTCTAGAGATCTCACTCAACTTAAAGAAGAAAGAAAACCAAATGCTGATTACTAATTTATAACATCAAATACAACATCATAACCAGCAAAGTGTGGTGTGATGGAAACAGAAACTGCAGAACATCTTCAATGGGGTTCAAAGGCTGACTTAGGCCGAGGTTAGCTGCTAGAAGATCCCATGTGTCACGCCCCAAATCCGGGACATAACACGGCCATGCTACCAAGGGATGGACCCACGATAACACGAAGCCAAAATTCATCTTCTTAAGTATAATGACAGGTGTATCACAAATAAAGATAATAATAAAGTTCAATTCAATTATTTAATTAAACCAAAACTGGTTCAGAGCATCTAAATTCAGAGATAAAATAATTCAAGTCTTAAAATTCATAATGTCTTCAATCCATAAACATAAACTGAATTCCTAGAGCAAAATTTCTAAACTTGCTTTGCTGATCTCCAAGCTTGGATTCTCTTTCCTTCGATCCTAGCCTTATTTTTCTGTACATAAAAGAGAAAACAAAAAGAATATGAACTACACTAGCTCAGTAAGTAGACTTCCGCTTCCTTACCGGATCAAGCATAAGTTTTCTATGATAATGCATCATTTAGCAAATAACAATTATTGCAAAAATAAATATTTCATAGAGCATATAATAAAACAAGTTATAAGCTCATCATGCATGCATAAATCATGTATATTTCACAATTATGAATCGTAAATCATTTTCATCATGTATTCATATCATGTTTCAAAACATTGCTCAAAGATATTCTTGCTAAGGTCACTATTATACCCGTGACAGGGCCATGTTTCTTAATCGACAAAGTTCTTAATTCATGTGCCAACTTTATACTCGCTGGCAGGGCCATGTTTCGTGTGGATGCTAGCTCCGGATGTCGACCTTCCCGAAGGGATTCATTCATAGCTATCTGAGAGTTTTTGAAATTATTATATCTTTTCTTAAAGCATACATATACATAGATGAAAAAACAATGAAATTCATGCTTCATAATCATACTATTTTCATAAGACATATTCATGAAATCAATGCTCATAATAAAACATGCTTTTTCATATCACATATGCCGATCCTTATTTTATAAAAAATTATGATTTCATCAATAGCAATTCTTTGCATAAAAATATGATCATTTAAAAAAATAAATAAGGAGCATAAGATCTACTTACCTCGATCGTCCAGGACCTTTTAATCTTCCTTAAAAGAATCAGACAGTCCTATTTAAAATATTAAATCATTAATAAATTTTATATTTTTTAATAAAATTACATAATATAAAGAAATGACCGATTTGATAATCAGTCCAATAAATCTCTCCCTTCGGCTCTAACCTGATTTAAGGTCATAGGTCCCTAAAAGTGAAGAAGATAGCCTAATAAGGGATTCATAGGATTTTTTTTTTTAGAGAGAGAAAGTAGAGAGAGAAAGTAGAGAGAGAAAGTGGAGAGAGAATCTTCGTATCTTTTAAAAATGGCAATCACGATTGAGATCATCAGAGGTCATATCAAGGTGACTTAATATAGATTAACCATGATTGATATTATCAATTTCGAAAAAGAATCGGATCGGGATCCGATCTACTACACGAATTTCGGAGCAGTTCTAGATCATCATATTTTCATCTTGAGTTTATCCTAGGGTTTGTGATGTAATCAGAGAGAGAGAATGACCCTAGAGAGATGAAATCCATAATGAGAGAGAAAGGTCTAGAGAGAGAAAATAGGAAGAAATTTTAGAGAGAGAAAATGTAGAGAGAAGGTAGAGAGAAAAAGTCTAATTCTAGAGAGAGAAAGACTTAAGAGAGAGATGAGAAAAACTTTCTCTCACATATATATATATATATTATTATTTTTCTTTTTATATATATATATATATATATATATTTTCTTTTTCTTTTTCTTTTTCTTTTTCTTTTTAGAGAGAGACAATAGAGAGAGAGAAAGAGAGGGAAAAAGAGGGGAGAGAGGAAAATTTTCTCTTTTCTTATTATTATATTTTTCTTTTTTTTTTTTCTTTTTCCTTTTTCTTTTCTTTTCTTTTCTTTTCTTCTTCTTCCCGGGCTTTCATTGGGCCGAAACAGGGGACCTTGAGGTCCCGTGCCTTGATCGGCCGATCACGGCCATCTCATGGCCGGTGGTGGCCGGCGGCAACGGCCGACTCTCCCGGGTTCGGAGAGACCAGGGCCGGCGGTCGGCGTGACCGTCGGCGCCGGAAAATCATAGGAAAGAGGCGGCGAACAGGGGGTTTTCTTCTCCAACTAAATCCGGCGACACCCGTCGCCGGCCATCGTGCTCACCGGCACGGGAAAGAAGGGAGAGAAGAGAGGGAGAGGAGGGAGACCTTACCACAACCTCCGGTGACCCCCACCGGTGAGAAATCGCGGCGAACACGGGTCGAGGAGTCACGGCTTCAAACGGGAAAATCGGAAAAAATCTCCGGCAATCGACGGCGACTGAAGGGTCTACCCAAAGAGGAGAGAGAGGGGTTTCTTATAGGGTTCGTCCTAGGGTCTTTTAATGGCCCTAGGACTCCGATTTTTGATCGGAGAAGAGGAAGACTCCGATCGGGAGTCTTCCTGCTCTGTTTTTCCCTTTTTTTTTTTTTTCTTTTTTTTCTTTCGGGTGGGCTTTGAGCTGGTTTTGGGCCTTAATTGGGCCAGGTTATCACACCATGCTTGCTTGGCCACCGGGCAGAGAAATAAAATGCGATTGATATCTTCCTCGACGCTGCATACATCGCAATTTACTTGGTCAGAGTGAATGATTCCTCCATGGTAAAGAGCAGTTTTGCATGGCAAGGCCCCCCATATGACTTCCACCAGAAGAGTTTGACCCGGGGGGCAGCAACAATGCGTCAGATGGCCTTAAATTTCTTTGTATTCTCAAGTCCCTGATGATCTCGAGGTAGCAGCAATTTATAAACTTGACTTGCTTTTACCTTTGAAGCACCCGATTCTGCTCAAACACATAAATCCTTATCTTCCATGTGAAGAATCGGGAGAGATATGATGGTATTAAGTAAACCAGGGTGGAAGTATTCAGCCAAGGTTTCCATATTCCATCTTCCAGGTTCAGCCATCAAGGAGGAAACTCTGTCATCATCCATAAGACCGATAGAATTGAACGTAGCTGGTGATAGGCGCAGAGGAGAGTTCGATAGCCAGGAGTCATTAAGAATGCTGATTTCAGAGCCGTCAGCAATCAACTACTGAGTAGCGTTCTCAACCACCCGGGCTGATTTACAGATAAGACGCCAAATACCTGATGTTTTCCTAGGAATCCTGTAGTTATTCCAGCGTCCAGAGAAGTGATATTTGTTCCGAACTACCTGCGACTAGAGGGAAGTGGGATTCAAAATAACTCTCACGGCCAAAGTTCCCATAAGAGCAATACGCCTCATCCGAAGGTCTTGGATGCCTCACCCACCCAGATTCTTTGGCAGACAGATCTTGTGCCACGCTGGGAGATGAATACGGCATGTGCTTAGATGAGAAGAAGCCTCATCACGTATGTACTCAAGAGTTGTCTTCTCACTTAAGAGCCATCTTGGTACTTTTATGAATTTATAGTTCGATCTATACACCAATGACCGATCATTCAAAAATGGTGCAGGAAAAAGAAAAAACCACTCATGAACTCCGTTCCGCTCAATCTTTTAGTTATAACATGGTCGGAAAGGTTATTGCATCGAAACAAGTAAGGCTCTACGTTCCAACGGGATAGGGATCATTTTACTCATCCCATCCTATTCTTCTTGTAAGGATCGAGACAAGCTTAAGACTGACATCCATGCAAGGAAAGAAGAAGAAAGAGAGAAAAAAAAAAAAAAAAAAAAGAAAAGATGAAGAAAAGAAAACAATGTAAGAAAGAAAAGAAGAAGAAAAAAAAGAGAAAAATGAAAAAAATAAGCAAAAATGAAAAAAAAAAGAAAGAAGAAGAAAAAAAAGATGAAAAATATCCACCATAATACATTAACCAGAACTGCTCTCGGACAAGATGGGACAGCAGAGCATCCCCTAAAGGGCAACATCTTTGTCCCACGGATTTAAAACCTTGGAAACATGTAAATATGACAACATTCGTTGGCTGGCATATTATGCTCAATTTATAACATAGAAAAACTTCTTTATTTCTTTAAGCAAGTTATTAGATTTGATACAAAAGCAAGACGACATTTTTCAAACGCTAGGCTCATTTAGACAAACTAGAGATTGCATTATTCAACACACACTGTTGATCCACCGCATATGTGATTCCAAAATTCACCCAGCTAACCACATCGATATTAGGAAATACCATGCTATTCTTATAATGTAGGTGGTATCCAAATGTAGCCATGTGTTTGCACATAACCTGCTTTGGCGAGCAACACATCTGCCTCTGCTGGACCACGGCTACCTGGCTTATAAGAAAGAGGCTTCAGTTCCCCAGCATCGATACTGTGTAGGAGAGGAGTGAAAATCTCCCATGCTGCCTGAAGGTCGTTACATAGAATCAGAACCAGCTCTTGTTCAGATAAATCTATATTTAGCAATTATATACCTTCAGTTCATCTCTGCGCACAAAGTGCTGCTGATCTCCCCGTATTCTGTGAAAAGGATGCCAAATGACTTAGTAACCAATCTAAAGTCCTTGCATGACACTATAATAAATGGCTACTATAATCTAATATATGAAGTGGAGAATGTCCGTGGGCATATAGATGTGTTATATGGATGAGCAGGGATACAAGGCAAAGACAAGACAGAGAAACAAAAGAATACAGTCAGTCAGTCCAATAAATTTTACAAACCATAAAAAGTATAGACAACAACAGTCAAAAGCAACTATATTCTAAACCTCGATAAAATGCAAAAGAAAGGAATAAAGAAAAAGGAACATTATTTTTCCATGGATGTATTTTAAAATAACCTTCTGCATAAAGTCATGTGTATTGGCACCTTACTGATGGTACAAACTTTATCGGCCAAGAGCTGTATTGGAGGGGCAGGCACCCATGCACCCATGTCAGCCCCTATTAGGCCCCGAAATAGGCGGATCAGGGTGGATCAGGTCAAAACCAACCCATACTGTGGCCAAATCATGGGCAAACTGAGCAGATTTATGCAATATCAGTCAAAATGACGTCTTTGTGATTTCTAAAGCTTGTTCTTTAACATTTCAAGTTGAGAACAAGCAAAAAGGTGAAGCTAGAAGAATTAGATGCAAATTCTATGGGATTGACTTAAGCATCATGGAGTTTAGGGCTACAAAACCATTCTATCTTGGTAAAACTATCTCCACAACTTTTCCCATTTCCCGAAAAATCCGAGAATTATTTATTGTTTAGTTTTAAAAAAAAATGTTGAGATTTCATTGTTGATGGATCTACTAGTCTTTGATCACCAGATTCATACCTTAGAGCATGAGTTCGGGATCAAAATCATTGCAGCTGCATATTTTTGAGAAATATCTAGGATTTGAAACCTTGACTCCTCGAAGAGCACGTGTTTAGGGGAGAGGGTGTTTTATTTATCTCTAGTTCCAAGTTATATGATGTTATGTTATAAATATGTGATATAAAAATTTTAGCATACATCATCAAAAACCATGACCAGAACGAACATTTAAATCAATATTCTTACCACCGTTCTAGCAAAAAATTAGCTTTAAGATGCTAAGGCATAAGGAAAGACAAAAGAACAATTTTAGAGATCATAACAGGTTGTACCAAGTGCCAAGGGCATAGTGGCTGCATCAAAGCATATTGGTTGATGCTCTCTTGATATTTGATGCAATGCGATGCGTACCATATCCAACTACCTCCTCTTGGTTAATACAAGTTCGATACTCAATATTTCAAATCTTGGTCCAGAATTTTTTTTTTTTTTAAATGTGTATGTAAATTTGCTATTAATATAATAACAACAGTGTGAATGGTGCAGTTAGATTGCAAAGGCTTAAAGTTTTATTTGAAGCTATAATTACTTCCCACAAATAATTCTTTGGAATATATATATGTGCATTATTGCTTCTGCTGCTAATAACTATTTACCTGTTCCAATCTATACAGCTTCAAATTTTTAAATGCTAGACCAATATAACTTTTCTGTGCTTCTAGGATCCCAGAGTAGACATCTACAAACCATTTGTTATCCTTAAACTTGAATTGCTCTTTCTTATGACCATTTGTTATTAAGTATTATATGGTCCTTTAGAACAAAAATAACGGTCATTATTTTTACTTGTATCTTTCTCTACATATAACACTATTTTCAAAATTCAAATTTTTAATCAAATTTCCTCCCAAAATGATTGTATGGTCAAAAATAACATTTTTTTTATCCAATGACAAGTAAATGGAAAGATAGCATCCTTATTTTCTTGTTATTGCCCAATATTGTTATTACCCATTATTTTGTTTGCTATAAAAAATTTGAAATGCGTCTTTTGACGGCAAATAACAGCTATTATAACCATTATAACCAAGGTACCATAACAGTTCAGCACCTATATGGGGTTCTAGGGGCGTACCGACACTTGGTACATCGAACCAGCCCCATGCCAACACAGTAACAGTGTGGCATTGGTACAGGGCCTGATACCAAGACGGCAAACCTTAGTTATAATGGCCAGTAATAGTTTCAAAGGAGATCGATTATAATGGCACAGCATGTTATTTGAAATCTTGCTTAATTCTAATGGATTCATTTTTTTATATTAGTTGAAAAGATGCTGTCTGATTAAAATAAAATAGAATCAAATATAATCAACAGATAAGATCTGGTTAAATATATCAAGTGCTTGAAATATAAGAAGCTATAATATGAGAAAGAATGATGAATCAATATGAAATAAAAAGGGAGAACAAAATTATTTAACTTTCAAACTATGACATTAAGCTTCTAAACCATATGAACATTACACTTGATTTTCATTTTACAATCTTATAACTTACAGTTTACTTCTTGCTATTTATTTGAGCCCAAGATAGATCAATCACCTTTCGTACTAACATTTACTTGAAATATTGTATAGAAGTAAATATAATTGAACAAATAATAGTGAGATTAGTGTGGATTAACTATCATTGATTCCGAATCAGTCTAAGCAAAAGAAAGCAAAAGGCATTGCATGTAGCTTCTATGCAGCACATTTCCTTTGGATCTACTGATATGTGGACAAGGAAAAGTTTATGCAGAAGGACAATCTAATTGCCTTTGCTAGACCCACACTTAATTTTTCATTTTACACTTTTACAATTTACAGTTCATTTCTTACTATTTATTTAAGCAAAAGCTAGATCAACTCACCTTCTGTATTAATTATTAACATTTGCTTGAGATATTCTATAGAAGTAAATATAATTGATCAAAGAACAATAGCAAGTTTAGCATTGATTAATTGTCACCAATTAGGAATTAGGTCAAGAAAAGAAAGCAAAAGGGATTGTGTATAGATTCTATGGTGCACATTTCCTCTGGGCCTACTGATATATGGACAAGGAAAAGCTTATCCAGAAGGCCAAAGTATTAATTGTCTTTGCTAGACCCTTCCTTTTATAGCTTATTTAGGATTATCCTCAACAATCTCACAATCCAGATCCACTACTATTTTTGATCCACTAGTTCCTTTACTTTAAGAAATGGAACAACTTTGAGGACAATGCTACATGGTCAAATTTTGCAGTTCCTACACAGACACAATCATGGCACCCATGCACAAATACAAAAAGACATGCATGGGATTGAACAAATCCAAATACCCACCCGCATTGACACACACCTAAAATTACACAAGCACACACAGTCATAGCTCAGGGATATGGACCCAGAGATAAATCAGAGTTAAGGAAACATCACAAGATACTCTGTATCACAAGTATCTCAAGCCCTTCTATAGCCATCTTGAAAGCAATAACAAGCTCTTCTTAGAATAGAAAACTGAAATATTGTAAGACTAGATGCTCGGAGTCACAAGGAGTTAAGCCTTGATACTTTGCAACAAGCTATATAAGTTTCCATTTTTATAGGATAGTCTATAAAGGAGATTAACAAAAGACCAAGTTAAAGCTTATGAACCAAGGACAGAATACTATTGATAGCATTTGGTCAAATCAAGGTCTGTAGAACTGGTACCAACACGCGTACCAGTTGGTGGCCGCTTGGCTCGATATGGGGAGAACCGGATGGTTCGGTTTGGTTCAATAGATCGAGTCAAACCATTTTTTTCAATTTTTATCTCAATACAGGTCGGTACGCTTCATTTAGTGCGGTATGGAGGCGGTATGCTTCAGTATAGGGTGATGCGCCTCGATATGAGCGGCTTGGAGGGGGTTTCGAAAAATAGGGCCGAACCGACCCAGCCCTGCGCCGGTTTGGCGCAGTATGGGGGAACCAGGCGGTTCGGCCTGGTTAAGCAAATCATGGTAATTGTAATTTAAATGAACTTATAAATAGAAACATACATATAGACATATATCTATATGTTACCTAGAAAATAAAGCAGTCCACCGAAGGTACAAGTGCTGCTTAATGTCATAATAGATGATATGTCTTGAAGATTAATGCTTAAGATTCAATACTTTTCTCACATGACTTTGGGTTTTAGTAATGTTTGGGTATTATATCATAAAATTGATGAGATCTTAAGATTGAGAAATTACCATTCAACCAAAATCATTTATTAGTCCAAAATCAGGAATGGGTAGTTCATATTTCTCTATGATTCTATGGCCATAACCAGAATATTTTGCCCCATCATGTTTTTTGCAACATGACTGAAGGATGAATACTCAACTGATAAAGTAGAGTTCTTGCGACTACTGCTAATATTAACATGTAATAAGCTGTATTCATGTTATCAATACAGAAAAAACATTAACTTCAGACAATGCCAAACAGAAAGAAACATAAGCTAGCAAACTTACGTGTCCAAGATCAACCGTTCATATGCCTCTGGAATTGTGACATTTTGATATCGTAGCCCATAAGATAAATCTAGTTCACTCTGTATGGTTGACATTTGCAGTCCAGGTTTCTTCACCTGCAGGAGACATTAAAGGTTTTATGAAGGTCAATAGGTTAGGAGGGGTCAATAATCAACATTTCTGAAGAAATAAGTTCATTTTATCTTTTGAATAGCAGCCATCAACTAGTAAGACAAAAGAAAAAAAAAGGAAGAAAAGGAAAGATGAAAAGGTAACTAACATATACTCCTCCATATCCTATAAAAATAATTCACTGGCAAGGTCTCAAAACATGTGTTGGAGTCATACAACTCTCAAAGATATATTATCAAATTCACTCATGAAATATGATATCAAATATATCCAATGACTCAGTTCTCCTATATCACATGAGATGATGGAAGTCCTAAATTATATCTCATATATTTATGACAAAGAATTTAATGATTCAGTCCCTTCTAGCCAAGCAATAACCCGATTATTCATACAACTTTCACTGCCTCAGGGAAACATGGTTCCAAGTCATAGAAGTCACACAGTAATCATATACGATATCAAATAAAACTCGATAACTTAATTCCCCATCCATTCCATGAGATGGCATCTAACACTAAAGGACATTCCATATCTCTATGAAATTAAATTTAAAAAGATTAACTCCTTTCACTAAGCAATTCACTAAGACAATAGTGAAATACTCACATATATTAGTGCCTATTACATGATCATTCATATATGTAAGCTTGTGTATTGTATTAAGTATTAATATGTGTAAATGAGATCATCATGGAAATGAATCCTCAGTATGGGAATTTCAGTAGTAAGGACTCGAATTTAATGATGATAAGAACCTAAGCAAGAATTAAAAAGGTTTAGGGATTGAGTTGCTGGCAGAGCAATGACTACCTCAAGCTTAATGCCACCACATGCTCATGACCACCTCATGCTTGTCTATTGGCTGCTACCTCAAGCTTTCCAGCGAGCTGCCACCTCATTTTTTACTATTAGACTGCCACCACGTGCTCGTATGACCTCATGCTTGAACTGCTACCTTATCTTTCTTAGGAACAGAAACCTCATATTATTTCCTTTTAAGCTGTCATCTCATGTTTATTATACCTCATGGTAAAGCAGCCACCTCATGCTAGAAATTCAGCCACCTAGCTGAACCTGGACTTGACACCTAGCTACTAAATCGAGATGGCTAACCATCTCATGCTTAGAAGCCATCTATAAATAAGAGGGTGCTGCCCTCTTTCAACTATTTTGCAACTTCAGAAATCCTAGTCATCTATAGAAAGAAGCCAGTGAATAAAAGAAATAAGTAGAGAATAGCATCAAGTGAGGGAAAAAAGAGGAGCTGTAGTGGGAAGCTTTGGAAATCCTCTAGTGTAAGTGTTCTTGCATGGCAGATTTTTCTATTTTACAGGGGATTTAGTAATGTCCATTGATTCAAAATTTTTGTTCCTTCCATTTCTTGTTCGACACCAGTTTTATATCCTTGCATGTATAAATGTTTGAATCATCTTAAAGACATTGAATTTCAAGCAATTGTTTTGTTGTGCGAAAAACTCAAAAGTTTGATTTAATTAGTAATTTGTATTTATTATACTCCAATTATATTGCCTTAATTAGATCTAACATGCTATCAGTAACGTATGTCATGGAATTACATATTATTATACAAAGTGTTTTTTAACAATGATGATTCTTTATATTGAAAATCTCATATTCTATGAATTGAAAAAAAAAACTTTTGAATCAAGGGCCCCTAACCATTAGGGGTATATTAGTGGTTTCAGTGAACCTCATCAGCAGGTACAATAATTGTTACAGTACAGTGAATCCTAGGCAGCAGGTATAATAGTTAGCATCAGTGAATCCTTAACCAATGGCTACAACAGTTTCTTTAAGTGAACCCTTAGCTAATGGCCTATTGATCAATGAACCCATGACCAAAGGGTATATTAGTTGTTTACTGGCCAGTTTGTATTGAAATGATTGTAACAAGTGTTCTTTAAGTTTCCAGTATATTCCAGTGTTTTCTAGTATCCTAGAGCATTAAAGTGTTCCTAAGTGTATCAAGACAAAGCTATATTAGTAAATACAGTTAGTTGATACATTGACCATTTGAGTTTTAATTGGTACAGATCCATAATATTTCCATCATTTCTTTATACTGTATTCTTTGCTATATTTAGCCACGTACTGAGTCATGTAGCTCTCATACCTATTTATCATATTTCAGAGTGAAGTACTTATTAGCATAGGTTACTAGAAGTTGAAAATATTTTGGGTGTGCATATCAAAGCCTACTTCAAAAAGAGATAATGTCATATTGGGGGTTGTATTACAAGGCAAGGTGTGTTAAATATTACTGTGGTATTCGGAATAAAGAGAGAGTACTAATGGTATATCTCTAGTCAAGGATGTAAAATGTGTGCATAATAAACTAGTTTGTGCATTACCAGACAATAGATTGAAGTAGATCTTGGTTTGGCTTCAGGTTATCTGTTGTAAATAAAAAATTCAATTTGGATGAGATTTAGCTTTGCTTTGTTTGAACAAACGGTCATTCACTATATAATTACATGTCTTGAGGTTTCAATTGATAATCATGTGCTTTCACGACATTCATTTAATTGAATTTCGGTCATTGATTCATCAAAATTATTGTCTAACTCAGGACTCGGTGGAGTAGGGTTCCAAGCCATCATAGTTGTGCTATCAGAGCAATAGGTTATGATCTTTGAGAGCTATGATAGTGCTATAGTTGGCAATAATATTATTGTTAGAATATAATAGAATATTAATAGTTACTATTAGTGTTTGAGACTTGTTAATACTAGATTTCTTTGGGATTGATAATAGGAAAGGAAGGATACCAAAGACTCAGAGATCTACTCAAAGAAGTTTAGGAGTATACAAAGTTCTAGAGGATATAGCTGCTCTTATGACAAATAGTATCCTGTCCTTATATTTTAATAACAATTGTCTCGTAATCAACTTTGGTTAAGGCCTTAAGGCCCTGTTTGGATGCTCAGGAAAGAATTCCAGAAGGAAAAACACTCCAGTAAGACGATGATGTATCAGGTAAACACTCCATAAAAAGTTTACTCTGGAATTTGGTGTCTTTAACTATGTGGATATACATAAGAACTTTCATATTTTTTTTCCTTGCAAACAACCTCTCATCAAGCATCCTTTGGATTTTTGACAATGAACATAAAAATTGTACGTAACCACATGAAGGCCGAACAGAACAAAATCAAAATACAACTAAAAAAGAGATGTTTGAATTTTTGACCCAGTAATAGGAAGAGTAAATGAATACTCCCATTTGCACTATACCACAATAGATCAAAGGTAGAACTTATTTACTCCTAAATAAAGGAGTTTCATTATGATGGAAATGACAAAATGAGAAAGGAACGATGAAATACAGATCTTTTGAAAGAAAACGATTATAATAACAATCAAGAGCAAGTCTTTGGATGAAACCCAAAAGCATATTCCCTATGTAGCTTGAATAAGCAGGGCTCTTCTGCTACAAAATAGCTCTAGATATCAGAGTAATGGAATGTAAATCTATTTCCAAGGACAATAAGAAGATGGTTCTTTGTTTCAAAAATCAAGAAAATTAGAGAGCTCAAGACTCAAGAGCAAATTTTAAAACCAAGATATTTCAAAGCTTTAAGGGGAAAATCAGCATCATGGTAGTGATGATGGTAGATGCGGTAGTGGCCTTATTCATAATTGTGAAGGCGATGGTGGTGAACTGGTGATAGTGGAGATGATGATGGCGATAGTGATGGTGGTAATCATGGACATGATGATGGTGGTCATGGTTTTCAAAATGGTGGTGGTGGTGATGGAGGTGATGGTGGCACTCATTGTGGTTGTGGTTGTGGTTGGGTCCAGCTAGCAGTGAGGCATGAGCCAAGACGAGGTCAAGATTGTAGGAGTTAGGAGAAAGATTGAGGCCTAGGTTGGCCAGAGAAGGGAGATGAGAGAGAGCGAGAGAGAGAGAAAGAAACATTATCTATTTGATCAGCAAGAAGCTAAGGGCAGAGAAGATCGGGCACAAAAGGGGATAGGCCTGACAATTCATGGAATTCCTATACAAACATCCTTTTGGATCTAAATTCTAGTAAGTTTTCACTCCAAAATTCTTACCAAACACTCTTTTGGCATTTCCTATTCTGAAGTTTTGAAATACTTTGATTTGGCTTAATTATTTGGAGTTTTTGGATATCTAAACACTCTTGAGTCTAGCAAAACAGTGGCCATAAGTTGTCAATATGATTTCTTTTTATGAGCAAGAGTAATAAATCCTAAGAAGACACATATGATTCCCATATCAAAACACTTGTTTAATAAAGAGACCTAGTTTATCTAAACTTGGAGCTTTAGCTAGCCAGCCTACAAGGATTATCAAGTATATCCAATTATCCAAATATAGTTAACATATGGTTAAGATTTAATTTGATCATATATTCAACAATTTCACAAAACATCTATTCATTTCCAACTGCCGGTGTTTTCCTTGGAATCTTCTCCAGCAGCATACTTTTAGTTATCTTATTAACTCTACTATCAAGTGATCGTTCCTTTATTGTCAAATGACCATGTGATGCTTTTAGTTACATGTTATCATCTCCAAACTCAGTTTCTGTTACATTAGTTTTAGCCAAGGCTTGCAATACCGGTACTGCACCCCGTATTATTTGCCGGCCGGTACGGTATGGTACCATACCATACCGTACTATACCGGCCTGTACTGACAATAAAAAAATCAAAAAAATCTACCCAACGGCCAAAAAAAAAAAGAAAACCAACCCGTACCAACTTATACCTGTGCCGTACCAACCCATACCGCACCGTACCATACGGATCGGGCCCGTACCATACCAAACCGACTGGTACGATCTGGTTCACGTCATTTATCGAAAAATCGCCTGAACCATGCCGATTCCCCACCGGTACAGTACGGTACGGGATGTACTGGCCGATTCAGGCCGGTACAAAATACCATGATTTTAGGCTTTTAGCAGTATTGACTAAAATCAAAGATAAGCATACAATAAAAAATAGCAAGCCACAAACAAGATGTTTAAAAATAAAGATAGCTAAAAAGCAAAAGTAAAAAATTTATTGAACATGTTTTTAAATATATTATATGATTTGGGAACTTTGGGTGTACACTTTTGATTGTTCAGGATTATAGTCACTAATAATTTCCAACGAAAAATTGACAAAATGCATGTTTCATATTATTTTAGAATGTAATATCTTTAACCATGTGATGGCAATCCAATATGCAACTATGTGAAGAAATAAGAAAAACACAATGAATCCATGTCTTCCATGTCTTTCATGATAGACTGCAAGATTTTCTATGAAGACCTGAAATTCATGATAGATCCACCAGATATGCACATAAAGGTGATTAATCTATGAAATCTATAAGTGAAGGATTAAGAAGTATATAATTTTTAGGAGTTTTGGATCTTGATGCCATGAAAGCATATCTGAGTTTTAATGTCACAAGTTTGAACTTAAATCTTGTAAATCCATTATGACTCCTAGTCTACTCCATAAATCTTCCTGTTTGCCTGGAAAAATATCTTAAAATCATCAAAGGATATTTTCAAACCTTGAAATCAATTTCTTTCCTCTTAGATTTCTGCCAATCAAGGATTCAAATCTCTAGGATCAATATGATATCGATGGGTGGGTGGTACAGTATGATGATCACAGAATGAATAAAGAATATACTGCTATGATGATGACAAAATGAGCAGTAGAAAATATAAAGCAATTAAACACTTACTGTTAGTTTCATATACATGGCCTCTGATGGCTGGAGGCGTATGACAAATTCATTTCTACCTTGCCTCTTAGCTTTGTAAAACATAAACCACATTTAAAAGTCAAACTCTTAAACTAAAATTAATATTAGCATAAAAAATGATCAATAAGCAAAAGAGATTAAGATACTGCTCATACTAAAAACAGGCATGCATCCACTAAAACCTAGTGCTAGCGAGTTTCTAAGCTTTCACAAACTGGGTAAAGAATCAGAATGACTTAAATATTTGGGAGTTAGGACCATCCTCATTATGTGCATGTACAATTGGTACACAAGTTACATTAATTTACCATCTCTTATATGAAGCATCTTCATTGAGATACAACATAATGCAGAGGTAGTGACTGAAATCCACATGCACCAAATATATATGGGGAGAGAGAGAACTGAGTAAATACTGTTCATGCAAATTGATGCTGCAACATGAATTGGTAATCGACATGAGTCAACATGATCTACCACCACATGTAAAATGCCTAGAAACAAAATTTAAGTTTTGAAAGTAAATTTTCTACTTATTTTATCAAGTGGCCTCAAAATGGACAACTTTAATGATACGATACAATATCTTTTATTTGATTTATAACTTAAAGCATCTTAAATAGTTTAATTTTGGTTTGTACTTTGTATGTATTTCTCAAGGACTGAAGTACAGAGAAGTACAGCCCATATTGGACCATAATGGGTAGGGACAATACTGGGTACCCCAATAAGCCCCTAGATTGCATGTTGATTTTTATTACCCCAAGATGTGCAGTATTGACTCCATACCACTTAGTATACCTTCTTTTTCTTTTTACTCATTTGTGACGTCCGCTTACCAGCCCATGCTGAGCACTTACGTTCCCCCTACCGTGGTACACACCAGGACAATGATTGGTGGGGATCCACACCTTGATTTTTGAATCATTGGTTGCACAATTTAAGGAGGGAATAACACTACATAGACAACATGCATAAGTCTGAGCTAGAAAATGTAAAAGACCCTATTAGGGAAGAAAACTTGATTATGACCTAGAGAGGCTTTCCGTCTTTGATACTTGGCTAAACATGAAGCTTGATTGCAGGACCAGTGATACAAGTGTTGCACAAGTACACGATTGATCCTCTATCTTCCTCACTCATTATAACAAATATGTGAGGTGAGAGAAGGCAAAATTAAGACTGAAATGCTGCAACAGACCTTAACCAATTATCTAATATGAAATCTTAAGAAGGTAATTTTGTTATGAAATTTGAAGGAAACATCCCCACGAATGAACCTCAAGCCAAAAATAGGGTAATAGAAAGAGTTTCATATGAAGCATAAAAAAGATTGTTGATGAACCATACACAAGTAACTACTTGACTGAAGCATTTTGTCTAGGTAAAATGACTACATTTTGGTTCATGGTAGAAATAAAAAGCAACATTCATGTCTAATAAAAAGAGATTAATCACAAAACAAGTTAACAAAAATATGAATGCCCATAATAGAAATCAACACCATAAAGGTGAAGGTCTCTTTGTAATTAGTACTACAGTCTTGTAAAGACAAAGCAATAAGACAAGACCACGACAGTAGATTAGTCTTTGGTTGTTCAACTTCAACCCACTTGCAACTGTTAGGGATTTTTTCCATTAGGGTGGAAAGAATATCCCTAGAGTTAAAGAGAAACTAAAAGCCACAACAGTAGATGTGATAACCCGGCCCATTGGGCCTAAAGCCCACTAAGCCCACCCAGCAAAAAAAAAAAAAAAAAACTTCTCCTTCCCCAATTCCGATCAGGAATCAGAGTCCTAGGGCCATTAAAGGACCCTAGGACGAGCCCTATAAGAACCCCCTCCTCTCCTCTAAGAAAGGACATAACAATCACCGACGATCGCCAGAGTTCCTCTCCGATTTTCCCGATTAAAGCCGCAGCCCCTCGACTCGTGCTCGCCGCGATTTCATGCCGGTGGGAGTTATCGGAGGCTGTGGTAAGTCCTTCTCCTCTTCCTCTCTTCTCTCCCTTCTTTCCGTGCCGGTGGGCACGACTGCCGGCGACTGGAGTTCGTCGGAAAAGGAAGCCCTGTTCACCTCTCCCTTTTCTTGGTTTTAAGCGCCGACAGTCACCGCCGGCTCTGGCCTCTCCAACCCTAGAGGGTCGCCCCTTGCCGCCGGCCACCGTCGGGTAAGATACGCCGTGAACGGCCGGTCAAAGACAAGGGGACCTCTAGGTCCCCTGTTTCGGCCAAAGAAGGCCACGGGAAAAAGAAAAGAAAAGGAAAAATATATATATATAATAATAATAATTATAATAATAATAAAAGAAAAAAAAAGAAAAGAAAAAAAATATATATATATAATAATAATAATAATAATAATAATAAAAGAAAAGAAAAAGAAAAGAAAAGAAAAAATATATATATATATATAATAATAATAATAATAATAATACACATGAGAGAAAGTTTCTCTCATCTCTCTCTTAATCTTTCTCTCTCTAGAATTGAACTTTCTCTCTCTACTTTCTCTCTCTCTAAGAAGCCCTATGGATCCCTATTAGGCCATCTTCTCGACTCCTAGGGACCTATGACCTTAAATCGGTTTAGAGCGAAGGAAAAGATTTATTGGACTGATCATCAAATCGGTCATCTCCTTATATTATGTAATTTTATTAATATATGAAATAAAATTTATTGATGATTTAATATTTTAAATAGGACTGTCCAATTCCTTTAAGGAAGATTAAAAGGTCCAGGACGATCGAGGTATGTAGATCTTACGCTCTTATTTATTTTTAAATCTCCATGATTTTCATACATATGATCTCTTATTGATGAAGTCATATTTTTCGTAAAATCAGGATCAGCATATGTGATATGAAAAAGCATGTTTTATTATGAGCATTGATTGCATGAATGTATTTTATAAAATTGCATGATTATGAAGCATGAGATTTTATTCTATGTATATGTATGGTTTAAGAAAAATATATAAAGATTTCAAAAGCTCTCAGATAGCTATGAATGAATTCTTCGGGAAGGTCGACATTCGGAGCTCGCATCCACATGAAATATGGCCCTACTAGGATATAAAGTTGGCACATGAATTAAGAACTCTGTCGATTAAGAAACATGGCCCTGTCACGGATATAATAGTGACCTTAGCACGAAATCTGTGAGCAATATTTTTGAAACATAACACAAATATATGACAGAAATGATTTATGATTCATATTGTGAAATATACATGATTTATGCATGCATGATGAGCTTATAACTTGTTTTATTATACACTCTATGAAATGTTTATTTTTACAATAATTGTTATTTGCTAAATGATGCATTATCATAGAAAACTTATGCTTGAACCGGTAAGGAAGCGGCAGTCTACTTACTGAGTAGTGTAGCTCATATTCTTTTTGTTTTCTTTTCCATGTACAGAGAAATAAGGCTAGGACTGGTGACAAGGAAATCCAGGCTTGGGAATTAGCAAAGCAAGCTTGGAAATTTTGTACTAGGAATTCAGTCTAAGGATTGTAGCTATTATGAATTTTGAGGCTTGGATTATTTCATCTTTGGATTTAGATGCTCTGAACCAGTTTTGGTTTAATTAAATATTTGAATTAACTTTATTATTACATTTATTTAATGCACCTGTTATTATATTTAAGAAGATAATTTTTGGCTTCATGTTATCGTGGGCCCATCCCTCGGTGGCATGGCCGTGTTATGTCCCGAATTCGGGGCGTGACAGTAGATTAGTCTTTGGTTGTTCAACTTCAACCTACTTGCAGCTGTTAGGGATCTTTTTCCATTAGGGTGGAAAGAATATCCCCAGAGTTAAAGAGAAACTAAGTCCTTACCTTGGTTTTCATGCGACTCTAAATGTTGCATGGTGCATGGAAGGATGAATGCTCTTGGTGAGAATGAATAGCCACTTAGAGTATGAAGCATCTTCACCATCATCTAGGTTGTAAAGGAATAATTCATGAAATATATGAGAAATTGAACTCATATAAAAGCCAGTTGGAACCATGACAAGGAAAAGAATCACAGGATTGTGGAAAAATGGGGTCAAGCAGTTTATCTGGTAAAGCTCAACAAGTGGTTGAAATTTGAAAGTTAAGCAATGATTTCAAGGAAGAATAATAAAGAGAAAGGTGGATAGCTTGATCAAAAACTTGCAAGAAAGAGAAGTAAATGGCTAGACGAAGACCTGGTAAGGAACTTCTTCAAAGAAGTAACAACGTATGAAATATAAAAGCCAGGAATTAGTCTGATCATAGAGGAAATAACCCTTAATGCACAAGTCACGCCCAAGTCAGCCTGTTTAATAGACCTAGGAAAGAGATTGGTGCATTGATCAAGAGGTAGGTGGACAAAAATATTCAATGAGATGTCACGTCATAAAAGGAGGCCCCATGCATGAGGCTCCTGCACTTGCAGGTCTAGGGAGGGTTGGGTTTAGGTAACTTAACCCCCCCCACCACCCAAAACCCCAATGCAGGGAGGCTGTTTCTATGTTTCAAACTAGTGAGTTGTGACCTCTAGATCACAATGGAGCAACCTTACTTTATGTGCCAAGGCTCACCCTTTAATGGGATGTTATATCATAGAGGCAGAAATAGAACTGAATGAATAGTCTTGTTTGGACATAAAAATATTTTCGTCAAATAGCAGCATCAAGATGCCAGTGCATTTGTCCCATCAAGATTTTGCTTCTACATCACTGAATTGTATGTGGAATTAATGCACTATAGTGTTGTTTCACATTACCATTACCATAACATTGTAATATATGTTCAGATTGCAGACTTATTTCTGTTTCAGTAAAACTAGCAACTTTGTTGCGTGAAAAGTCTTGCTAATCCTAGTTTTCTTAGGTTGTCTACCATTGCTGCTAGATGCTGAAAGTGATCAAGAAAAGCTTACAGAAAGATAATGTAACAAAGCTGATAGAGGCCATCTGTATAATCGGTATTAGCAAATAGGCATACATTTAAAGATGTCACCAGGAACATCCTTGAATTGAACACGAATTTCTGCTTTCCTAGAATTCAAAGCTTTTCCTGCCTTGAGTATAAAAGGGACACCTGCAGTGCATGGTTTTTATTAGCATTAGTTTAAAATAATGAAAAACACAATATTGAGCACTAGGTAATTCAAGACATTTGCTTAGTCATTGATTTCATAAAAGTATATACAGCAAGACTTATTAGATTCTAGTGAATATACAAAAGATCGAAAACATGACCTTGAAAAGTTTAGGAAATGGATGCACTTAGAGATAATGTGTACTAATAAAGTTTGTTCTAAAATTTCACAAACCTTCCCATCTTTCATTGTGTATCCTTAAAACAACAGTTGCAAAAGTTGGGGTGTTGGAGTTGTCAGAAACTGTTGGGTCATCTCTGTATCCCTCATATTGTCCAAGAACAACCTCTTCATATTTTATGGGTAGGACTGACTGAAGAACCTGATATAAATACAACATTCCCAATATCATGGTTAAGTGTGGCATGAACAGGAGATAAAAAAGAAAAACAATATTCTTCATTGTCTAGGTTATTATTTGTACAAAAAAAAATGGTTATATTATCTGGTAAATAGCAGATAGATGCAAATAGAACAATGTGTTATGTATAATAGCAAATGAACTTCATAACCTTCACTTTCTCATCCCGTATGTGCTCTGGCTTAAGAGATACAGGCTTCTCCATGGTAATTAAACAAAGAACCTGCACCAGTGCAAAATAATTTATTGGTAAATCTTCAATTTTGGATGCAACCAAAAGAGATGTTTCTAAAGAAAATTATGTGCAAGGAAGCAAGAGAAACAAGTATATGAAAAGTAAGTAGGTTTATTAAACAAAATCAGAATGAGACTATAGTGATGGCCAGTTGTAACGGCATTACGTAGGTTAGTATGGCAAAACAACAGAACTTCTTATTGCGGATCTAACCAAGTATACTATATTGTCGACAAATTTTGTGCTTTCAAAAATAACTTTTTACTTATTTGTAATAAATTATAAAAACATAGTTCAACACAGGATTATGAACTATTATTTATTATTCCAATCATAAACAGATGATTAAGCTGTACCTAGGTGGGCAACCTCTATGCAATATGACAAATGATTATAATTTACTGAGAAATCTTAGATGGTTTCGGAACATAACTTGGCTACTGCTTTACAAGTACAAAAGAGGTCAATATGGTTTGGAAATGTTGAGTTGAAAAATATTTAGCTTTCATTTTGGTAGCATGATCTGTTAAACCTGATATACATTGTTAACCAGTTCCCTAACAGCTTGAGGTTTTGGCATCAAACAATAAGCTTACAAGATATCAAATCTAAGATTGTCCTGGATCATGGTTGTGTCCTTCATCCACACAAAGGATACATCTTTCTTCACGCCCAACAACTGTTGGATCATCCCCTGCTTGCTTTGAGATCTGTGCAGGTGGATGAATGAAGTTCGAAGTGCTTTGAGATCTGTGCAATGGATGATCCAATGGTTGCAGGGCACGAAGGAAGGTGTATCCTTCTTTCATGTGAAGCTGATTTTTAAAAGTTATGGTAGTCATCTTGACACATCTCATATCAAGACTTGTTTATACATCCATATGCATCGTCTAAGCCACACATGAGGAGTGTTAAGATTAATTATATTGTCGATCCATTTCCTAACGGCTTAAGCTTTTCAAGTCAAGTTTTTAGTTAGCATGATTAAAATAGTAAGCCTTAAACCATCTGAACCAAGGTTCCGGTGCCAGAATGGACCCCATACCAGTCGGCCAATGATATGGTTCGGTATGCTAGCGTACCATTCCGTACCAGGCCCAAACCAACACAGTAAAGAAAGTAAAGGATAAGGAGAACCGAGAGAGGAAAAGAGAGAGGTAGAGAGAGGGAGATGGAGGGAAGGAGAGGGAGACAACGAAGATGCCAATGGTGGCCGCCGAAAGACTACGGAGGCCCCCAGAGGAGGGGGGAACCCCGAACTGAAGAGGAAATGGGGGGAGAGAGAAAGGGGGGAAGGAAGGGAGAGTGAGGGTGAGGGAAGGGAGGGAGAGGGAGGGCCACGGAGGCCCGATTCCTCCCCACCTTCCACCAATTGAAAGAAGGGCAGTTGCCCCTGTTTTGATCGTGATTTCAAATTTTTTTGCCGACTCACGGTGAAGCCGGCAAATCTATTGGCCACTTCACTGCAAGTCAGTTAAAAAAAAAAGTGAAGTCAGCAATGCTGCTATCAACTTCACCCAATACCCAAAAAAATTCGAAATAAGGACGTCGCCTTGTTTCAATCGACCAACTCTAACCTCCACAAGCCTTGGTGGGCCTCCGAGGCTCTATCTCTCTCTCCCCTCTTCTTTCCTCCCATCTCTCTCTTCCTTCTCTTCCTTCTCCCTCCCCCCTCCCTGCTAGCCCTCCAACGGACGCAATGGTCCTTCGGTGGCCTCGATCAACCTCTGGAGGGTCCCTCTCCCTCTATCTTCCCCTCTCTCTCTCTTTTCCTCTCTTCCTGCCCCCTTCTACTGGTGTTCTGAATTGTACAGCGAACCATACTAGTGGGCCACCGATACGGTTCGGCACACCCTGAACTACCCGATTTGGGACAATTCGACGACTGCTGATCTAAACAAATAGATATATATTATATGGTTTTCAAATGCACTTAGGGATAGGGATGCAATCAAGTTGACCCTAGTCGAGTAGCTAGAGACTCGAGCTCAACTCTATTCAAAATATTTGGCCTCGAAAATCAACTTGAGATTGATCGAGCCTTCATATCCAAGCTTGAACTTGACTCAATCAAAAACAAGAAAAAACAATACTCGAGATTGACTCGACTCGACTCGAATATCAACAAAGTCATACTTGAGCTTGAGTTCGAGCTCAAATTCAAATCTTGTTCATAATTTAAAAATATGCTTAAAACAAAACACAACATAATATTATATTTTAAAATATTAAATTAACAAAATATATACCTATTATTATTAAAATATTATATTATTAAAGATATATACACTCGACTAGACTCTCAAGCCTTTGAGCTAAGTATTTTGTTCGGGACTGCTCAAGCTCAACTCAAAAAATTGTTCGGACTACTCAAGCTCGATAATAATTGAGTCTAGTCGAGCTTCAACTTGGGTCGAGCTCGAGCAACTCGCGAGCTACTCCGCTCATTTTACCCTACTTAGGGATCCTTGCTTAATTATGAACAATTAGTTAAAGAAAAGAACATAACAAGATGGAATCTCATATTCATGGGAAACTAAGGCACATAAGAATAAGTTGAGGCAACGAAAGAGAAGAAAGTCAAAAGCAATGATATAATAAGTTTAGTAGTGCTTCATAAGGTCAACATTGCATGAATGGTTGAGTAGGTCCAAGATGAAGCAAAAGTCATGTGATAACATTATTTATGGTGCCATCGACAGCAAAAAAGACATATCGGCAGCAGTGACTAATATGCGGTGATTTGTCTACTCATCCAATTAATAATATGTCACAAGTAAGCCTCTTATAGCTTCAAAATGAAATTACTAAGATTCGGCATAAACTGGAACTCTAACCCATAATTGGTCCACTTCAGCATACCATAGAGGTTGCCACCAATGTTAAGATCAAGTTGTAAATGGATTTGTGGGTAGGATCAAATTGGATGGTAATCGGATCATAGATCGTAAGATTTTTTTTTATTTCTTCTAGATAATTTTAAAATAAAAATAAAGGTCAAAATTGAAATGTGAGTCAAAATAGAGCATATGAATTGAAAACAAAAAGCCAAACTTATAAGAAATCTAGTTTCTAGCCGTGCAAAGCATATCTAATAACCACACATTGTGTCTAGTTATCCAAGAGATTTATATAATACCTCTCAATTCAATTATCATTTTAAATAGAATATTTAGAGAAAAAAATGATAAGATAAGATTCTAACCAAGATATGCTGAATCATGCCGAACCAACCAAATCAAATCATACCGCCTGGACTAATATGTTACCGGCATGGTTTTTCAATCGGTTCAAAATAGAGGGAGAGAGAGAAAGAGAGAGGAAAAGAGATAAAGAGAGGGAGAGGAAGGGAGGGAGAGGGAGAAGGGTTGTCAACTTTAGTTTGAAATTTTCAAAAAAAAAAAAAATGGAGCATCCCCTATTTCAAAATGAGATAGGGGCATCCCATACAAATGAGATGATCGCTTCGAGTCTCTCTCTCCCTCCCTCCCTTCCTCCCTCCCCTCCCCATCCCCAACCCTTTTCCTCCATCCCTCTCTCTTTCACTCTCTCTCCTTCTCGCTTTCCTCCTCCCTATCTAGCTCTTGCTGTGTTGATATACCCCAGAACAACATGGTACAGTTCCGTACCATACTTAACCGGTCACAGGTCACATCCCCTCTGTACTAGTTTGGCGAACCTTATTATAAAAAATTGCCTCAAGATTTATAAGTGATCAGTAAATAAAAAAAAACTATATAGTAAAATAAACTATAGAAATGGAATGACATATGATTTAATAACTAAATAGAACAACAATACAGACACTATAGGTTCAATGAAAAAATTATTAAACAAGATTTGTGAAACTATATAGTACCCGTAATAGTTGATACTAGGTTGGTACCATGGTTCGCCGAACCGGACCGAACCACTTGGTTCGGCCCGTACCGAGCCGAACCAGCACAAAACAATCCAGTTCGACCCTAATTTTCAAGTCAGGGCCCAAACTGGCCTGAAGCGCCCAGTTCGGTACGGTTCAGGCCCAACCGACCGGTTCGGCCCTTTCTCTTTTTTTTTTTTGTTTTGTTTTTTAGTGTCGTGGGTGGGGGTTTCTCCTTTTTCTTGATTTTTTAATGCCAATACGGTACCATACTGGCCTGCTACCAGCATGCTGGCCAGTACCGCTTCAGCCTTCCTTGGTTGGTATAATATTATACCATACCATACAGATACAATCTAAGTACAACAATGTGGATCGCATGCCATTGAGAGCAAGCAAGAAAAGAGGTTGAGCAAGAGACAGAGAGAGAAAGGATATCGAAGAAGGATATTGAAGACCGGAGCTCATCGATTGGTGTAAAGTTCTTCAATCAGAGGATGGAGGTCATTGATCGAGGTAGTAAGTAGTTGATTGGAGGCTTGAGATCAATGATTAGGGCCAGAGGTCTTCAATCAAAGACAGGTCGCGAAGGGAGCTGGTGGCTAGTGGAATGATGGAGAAGATCAAGAGATTGGAGGTCATGGAGGGGGCCAATGGCTGACAAGGTTCCCTTCAAGAGTCTCCATGGGCAGATTGAGAGAGAGTGAATGACCAAGGGGGGAGAGAGAGAGAGAGTTTGGGAAGGTTTTTTAAAGGAATCAGTATGACCAAATCAGCAGGTGCTGATCAGAATCGAGCCAATCTGAGTTTTGCTTGGTTTGGATCAACCATGTGTCTGTTCCGAACCACGCAGCAAAATTGACCCAGTTCCCTAGAGGTTTGGGTACATACACCCTGAACCAAGTGGTTCAAATCAGTTTGGCAAGCCCTGAAATAGCATAATCAAGTCGGTTCTTATGATGCAGGGAACTGAATAATTAAAATACGGATCTAGATCCTATGTTTCTAAGTGATCCCAAACCACAACTAAGATGCATGTCTTTTAGCACCATTTTGATCTGGATCATAAGTTCCACATCGTGAATCATAAGATTTTGACAACAATGATTACCGGTTACCACTACCTTCAAACATGGAGATAAGAGTTAACAACAGATGGAAATAGGAAAAAACATTTCAGCATAGATAGAAAAAAGGTTTTGCAAGATTTCGAGGTGCTTGGACAGATGTAATCCTCAATTTTCCAAAATACTTGAACAATATTGTATAAATTCGTGAGAAATCATGTACGTTGATTTATGTTACATAAAAGGCCCTTTTTTTGCCTTATTGTGACATGCAGGAGATTAGAATCCAAAGCAATCCTCCAATCTCTAAGATGTTTTACTCAACTATAAATTTAATACTTAGGGTATGACCTGAGTTGCTTTTGCAAATATTAATTTCCAGTATAGAATAATAACATGTAACGAACGAAGAACAGGCAGAAACTGTTCTATCAAACAAATACATCAATAAATAGTAATGGTGCACATACTCAGGAAGCAAATACTAATCCTTCTATCACTATAAATAAAATTTAACAATTCTAATGCCAAAAGTTTTGGTGCAAGCAAAGAACACAATCTGATATTATCTGCTTTACCTGCAATAAATGATTTTGAATAATGTCACGAATGATTCTGCACCAAAAAGAAAAAAAGGAAGTTAGCTTGTCAAAAGTTTTAATGCAATGATGGAGCAAATCACCAGCATAAACAAATATCAGATTTTGAATTCCCACATATGAGAAAGGATGATTGAGCTATTTCAATAAGTGAACAGATATGGTAACTACACAGATTACAGAAAAATAAACACATGGAAATAAGCACATCTAAAAGACAGTGATCCCAAGGAGAAGTGGGACTGGGATCAAATCAATACAGGGAAGGGTTACTTCTTGTACTGTATGCAAGCAGTTACCATGCAAAACTATGATTAGAACAATTTTTTCAATAAGGAAACAGATGCTGAAATCCTCAAGGAGAACAAACTCATATAAAGCATGTGAAACTGAGCTTTGAATAAAATATTGTAAACCAAGCATCTCACATTTTCCTTAATAGCACCAACTACAAGCTTGCAAATTGGTGAGATTTTGATACCAAATATCTTGAATGAAGAATATTTGTAACTATAAAGGATATGTGGTTTCAGTACCCATATTGATCAAAATATCCTCCACGCCCTTCAGTTCCAAAATCCTCCCTGAAGACAATCTGCAGAATATGAGTTTATCTCTCAGAAGTGAAAATATTTCAAATGATATGCTCACAATTTAATGGATGTTAAATTTCTCTTAAACACAAATTTGTATTTTAGCATCTTGAAAAACTAAAGCTGCACAGCCTTTAAGCAGTGAGAGCTGAACCTCAACCATGACTTGACGTTAAAAAAGGAAAAGGATAATGGCCTGTTCCATTTTTTTCAACTCAAATTATAAGCATTCCATTATTATAATTATCATAGCAGCAATTGAATGCATATGCTTTTATCAGGACTTGCACTTTACAAAATAGAAATTTAATCACTCTCATGGTCACCTACAAAATTATGAACTCAATAACTCATGCCACAGTATGGGAAAGTACTCTATTGCTTGGGTGAAATATTAATGTTTCATGAGTTCCAGGTAAAAAAAGGATGTTTTATGTTAAGCCTTTGGAGCTAAAGCCAGTAAAAGGAAACAAAGGATCATGATAGCATGGTCTCAGAGAAAATAAATTATTTGAACTAAACCATCAGTCTGATGAACAGTATGTAAGTTGCTACTCTCCAGTCTCCACCATATATGCATGTCTCCATGCATCATTACTTCTCAGAATCTTATTCTAGCAGTCCTCAATTTTGAAAGTATTTGTAAAAATCATAGATATCCAACATTCCTCTCAACCATCATATTATCAATAAAAGTAACTAGCACAAAAGAATAATCACTAAATTCTTTTCACAATAAAAGCAACATAATAGTAAAATTAAATTTATAAGAAAGATTCAACAAAAAAATATTTGACACATTTTGTTACAAATCCATCAAAAGATCATCAGTACACAAAAACTTCTCATGAGGTACTTTACAATCTCGAAATATGGCAAGGTAAAATCGATTATTCCATGAGACAAAAGCAGAGACATGTATGGATTGAAAATTCATTTGATAGGTCATGGCTGCTGTACCAGTACCACAACACTATGAACCATAACTGCATCATAACTTCAGGTCGGCTCAGTAATTTCTAGATCACTTCCATCCATTCTAGGGTACATATCTGGTATTATTATTAAATTTAAAAAAAAAAAGACTTGACACAAGCTATATTCAATTATCCAATGACATCATCCCGATCTGTCTTGTTGACTAAAACCTACTTGACTTGACCAGGTAAATGCAAGCTATAGGTAGACAATTAAGGGCCTATTTGGTAAATCCAGTAGGACTGGGTTGGATCCCCAGCCCAAATCATGTGGGAGGAGAAACAAGACCTGTGGAGGTCTTGTTCTTCTTCCTGCAGGCCAACAAGCCCATAGATAAGGTTTAGGCTAAGACTAGGATGGGCCTTCAGAAGAAGATGGGCCAGGCATAGCAACACACCCAATTCCTGTAGAAAATCCAACCTAATCCTACTGGATTCTCAAATAGACCCCAAAGGCTTGTTTGGTTTGTGGGAAGAAAATTCTCTCACCGGAATGCTTTTCCTAAGATGCTGATTCCTGAGAATATGATGTCTGGAAAAGTGTTTTGACATGTTTTGTTGACCATAGAAAAGTGGCATATTCCAAAGTGCTTTATGTTTGGATGAGCATACTTTTCTAGGAAAGCTATAAAAAATACCTATTATATCCTTAATAAAGAAAAAGACCTTACCCCATTCTATTCACAATTTTAAGGGCACTTTTGAAAAAAAAAAAAAAAATCCTAATTCTCTTCCCAGAGGAAAGCCAAAAACCCATGTCCTATATGAATTTTTCTTTCT
The DNA here is from genome assembly GCF_000442705.2 of Elaeis guineensis. Classification (NCBI taxonomy): domain Eukaryota; kingdom Viridiplantae; phylum Streptophyta; class Magnoliopsida; order Arecales; family Arecaceae; genus Elaeis; species Elaeis guineensis. Next base: position 115,104,454 of record NC_025993.2, read on the forward strand.
CATAAAACATGGGAAGTTTATTCCCATGGCAATGCTACTTTCCAATCCCTGTACTTTGAAAACTCTAATAAAACAAGGGGGGTTCCTTCATTTTCCCATTGACCATACTCCCCCCACCCCCCATCCCTGGCAACCAAACAAGCCCTAAGTGTGTTTCCTTTGCTAGTCAGGTATCAATCAAGCCCTACTAACAAACAAGCTAGTAAGGCTGAGTATCATATAAGTCATAGATATCCTACTTGATTACATCTGATGAGGAAAATTTCCCTTTTCCCCTTTTCTTTTTTCTATTGAATTTAGTTTTACAATAATACATTCCAATGGAGCTAATGATGTCACTCCAAGTTAGGGAATCATATCCAAAATCCCCTTAATCTAAATTTTGCAAGTCTAAAGGATAAAAAATAATTTCTTGAAGGTTGAAGTAGGGGTAATGATCTATATTACAAGACATTTTACTAAAACAAACTATTGTGTCAAATTTGAGCAAACAATATCAATAAGAACAAAGGACAGAAATGAAATCAGATACTCTAAAATCACATTTAGAATTTGATAAGGAAGACAATGCAAGTGTTTTTTCCAGTTTCCAATCCCTAATCTGTAAATAGCATATTGAACAAGGAAACATTACGAATTTAAGATTTGGAAAAACTGGGATTTAGAAAGAAAATAAGTTCAATGAAAGGCATGGGGGATAACATGTGGAATATATAGATGTATCCTTTAAAACTTTTCATTTTATCTATACAAAGCATAAAATTAAAATGCAGTGATTAAAGATGAGAGAAAATTAGAAGCAAAATAGATTGGCTAAGGACAAAGGTCCCAAGAAGATGCTAAAATCGCCGTACGTGTAGTTGTCCAACCATGTTGATTACAGCCAAAGTATACATCTTGGAATGGACCCTTAAAATTTGTTGTAAATTTTAGTCTTCCATCTAATCTATTTGTTGTGGGCATGGCACTCAAGGAACGGATATGTACTCACTACTCAACATAAACAGAATTGTGAATTGTAAATTTTAACTTTTAACTTTTTTTAAAAAAGAAAATATTAAAAAAATGAAAATGAAATGTAGAATGCACAGCACTAGAGGCAAAAAAAGAAAAAGTTAGGACTTACTAATTTGATTAACAAATAAAAAAATAGATTATTTCTGAGTAAAATGGTATATATCAGATTGTTTTGGAATAACTTATTATAGCTATCGATTTTAACAATCTTCAGCAAGCACAGAGAAGTTATTACCTGAACATTGGCAATATTATCACGATTCCATAGAGGCACAAAGAAGCGGTTGGCGAAACGAAGCACAAGCTGCCAATTCAAATGCACACAGAACAAAATGATCAATGGAGAATAGCAGGTAGCATATTTAAATTCACCAGAGAATGGAGGCAGAGGCATTCGGAAAAGGGCTACACATGGCCTATTAGAATTTGCACCAAAAAAAGGGGGGGGGAGGGGGAGGGGCATATTTCAGTAATAGTTCGAATAGTACCAAGTTCTGGACCAATTCCTTCCCCAAATAGTGATCAATTCGGTAAATCTGTTGTTCATCAAATAGCTCTCCAAGCTGCACGCTAAGTTCTTCTGCAGAGAATAAGTCTTTTCCAAAAGGCTTCTCAACAACAATACGAGTCCACCCACTAAGATGAGCTGAAAAAGAAAATATAATATAAATGGCAATTCATGGTTTCAAAGAAGTTCCATAAAACTTATTTGCTGAAAGCCAAAACTGAACAACGTTATGAGAGGAATGGCAAAATGCCATTGGGAGTTACACTAGTGAATAGTTGTATGGAGCAAGATAAGATTTTATATTTATATTATTCATGCAACGTATGACATGCAAGTAGTTGTATATGCAAGTAAATAGAAAATTTTTCATTCAGTAAACTCTCTTCTAGAACAGTTACCTCTTTCAGTTAACAATGAGTTATCATCAAAATTAGTCTAACCAAAAAAAAAAAAAAAGGAATTTGACCTAAGTGCCTAAATAATTAAATTGTGTTTGGCAAACTTTAATTGCCACCTGCAAAGTATATGAGATAATAAGCATCAGCATTTTATCTGTATGATTTTCATATAAACTTGCAGAATAATTTTCCATTATCCTGCCTTTGAATTCTGCAGTTCATGAAGTCAAAACTTCCATCTAGGTGTGCAATATTTCTTAGGCTGAAATAAAATGAGAAGTGGTTAAAGATAAAGTTATACAAATTAATCATTGCCATGATGTGAAGAGTCAATCTTTCACATAATAGGTGAGGCTGGTTGCTTCTATATGTTCAAAACTTGGATTATCCATTACATTGTTACATCTCAGTTTTTTGCAAGATTAAAAAGAGAAAAAAGTTTAAACATCAAATAGAGTTTTGAGTTTAATATTCTCCCTAACTCAAGAAGCACTAGTATTTCATGTTCCAAGTGTAGAACATATCAATTGGAAGAATTTACAAAACATTGATTACATGCATAGGATTGGAAGAGCATACCTGACATGAAATTTAGGCCTATAGCCCCATAGTGTATGTAAAACATTGATTTATGCATAACAAATAGCATCTTGGCTTGTCAGTTTGGAGAAAACTCTTTTACTCGGTGCGTCCTTAGACAGAATGTAATAGTGAAGATGATAATAATAATATGATGATGATGATGATATACTTGCATTGTTGAATAAATACATAAAAATAAAATAAACAATTTAAGACAACAGAACATACTGCATGAGTTTAAACAAAACAGAATCTTATTGATGACATGTAGCTCAAAGTGGCTCATTCAGCTACTTCCTCTCTCAACTAAACATGAATGGTCATATCCATAGCATATTAGTATTTATATTACAGTAAAATTAGAAAAGCATTATGTCCTCTCTTTTGACCCATTCTTCTCCAACCAGACATTCATGAAGTGCATTAAGCTACCTATGTGCAACTCAAAGAAAGCGTTAGGCATTAGAACAAATTACATTCATAAAAACAACTTAATCCAATCACAATAAGATATGAATAAGCATTTCAAGTCACTTGAACGCCCTAACTCAAATAACTGAGATTTAATGATGAACCTCCTGCAAATGTAGAAGGTGCTGGTAGGAGTGCAATATTTATGGTACAAAGTTCAAATTAGAGAACTGGAAGTTAAAGAATCCAGGTTCGTAATGGGTCTCAGCATAATAATCTTACATTGGTTCATGCAGTATCTCTGATCATTTTGCAGACCAAAGGGTAAACAGATGGAGGCAATGCAAGATAAAACAGTCTGCGAGAGTTCCCGGTTGACTTCTTTTGATGACTCATGCGCTGAAATTTCCTTATTCAACAACAAAAATCCATCCTCACTGTCATAAGAACCACTAACATACTTGACCTGCAAAGTATCATTTAATCCTTGTCAGTTACATCACTTGAGAATCTTCAGAAGGCAGAAGACGGATGGCTGACTTACCAATTGTAAAAACTTCAACAGATCATCTGTATGCTCAGTTGAAGCTCCTTTACCTTGACTAAGGAATCTGTACAACAAATATTAGTGTGAGGCAAATGCAACAGAGAAATTACTGTCAAAGCCAGATTTGTAGAGAGACAGTAATCTCTCTCTTTTTTTTTTCAGCAAGTGGGACAGTTATTTTAAATTGAACATATAAGCAAAAAATTCAGGCCTGAGACAAGCACAATTGTCCTTCAATCTTCATGCTTGCTTTTGACATGTTAGAATTAAGGTTTAGTTGTCATCTGTTTACCCATTTGTATGCATTTATTTGCTCTCTCTCTCACACACACACATGCACACTCTGGTAAGGGAGGTGCTCAGTCTAGTTCAAATCAATAATTAAGAAATGTTGCAAGGATTTAAAGATCCATAAGGTCATCATTACCAGAAGCTCTAGGAGTATCTCTCTCCCAATTTTTCCTACCCTCTCGGCTATTGCATTGGCCATAGACTATAGTGTTGTCAAAATCTCTCCCTTTAAGCACATGAACTGTCAACCCACTTGCATCCGTATATTCCTGAATAGCAACCAACTATTGAAATGGTCAGTACTCAGTAATGATGACTTGACCATGATTTGATAAAATTACTTTTTATATATGACACTCGACGAAATCAATGATGACCAGTTCACCTTGTTGAAGGCCGTGTAGTTATTCATCAAATAACCATCAAGAGGAAGTTCTTTATGGATCAAGCTCTAAAGGGAGTTAAAGGAACCACTAAAGGGGAGTTGGTTTGTTACTTATGGAGAAAACCATCAGTTAACACCCAAGGGAAGCTAATATCTGCAAATAACTATCCTCAGTCCTTCCAATATAAGAAGATGAAGAAAGCTTCATTTCGACACTCACTCAACAAACACAATGAACCACAACACAGCCAATAAACAATGCTTTTAAAATAGGCCTACGATGTATCTTTTTCTTCTTTAACTTCCGAGTGGATATCTGACCTGCTCTAGGGTCTTTTCCCCGCTAGAGTGGAGGTTAACCCACTTAGGTGCGTTTGGTTACATTTTTTGATTTTTGATTTTTAAAAAGTACTTTTTATTTTTTTTTTTATTTTTGCTATTGAGTAAAAGCAAAAAAGTAAAAAGTATGTTTGGTAACTACGTTGCTATAAAGCAAAAAGCAACGTTTGGGGACGATAGGTGAAGAGTTCGATGAGGGAGAAGGGTTCAAGAAGAGAGGAGAAGGGGGTGGGGAGGTGAAGAGCTCGACGAGGGAGAAGGATTCGGACTCTTTACTTTTTGGTTCAACATTTTAGATGTATGGAAGCAAAAAAAGCAGAAAAGCAAGTTTTGGAAAGCGAAAAATTTTTGCTTTGCATATAAAGCAATTATTTTGATTATTTTGATTTTTGCTTTTTACTTTTCATGATGTTACCAAACATTGCTTTTTGATTTTTACTTTTTAAAAATCAAAAAGCAAAAAAAAATACTTTTTTAATGGCTAACCAAACGAACCCTTAGAGTTCATCTTTTTTTGTACCTCTAATAGAGTGGAAGTCCAACCTGATCTAAAGTTTTATGGTGTCCAGAGTCATTTTGCCAGTGAATGTATCTCGTTTCTTTCTATTTATGTCATTTCAAGTTGCATCCTTCTAATCTATTTAAATGGATGAATCCTCTGAGGATGCCATGAATCTTTTCTTTTTACACTGGATGATGTGCAAGAGATTCTAAAGAGACAACCATATTAGAGAAGCAGGGGAGCGGAGCAATCTAAAAAAGCATGAGTGGATGCAATTCGAGATGTCCTGCACAAATGCATTCGCATTTTGTAAAATTTTTTAGCATGGGGGATGCAATTCAAGATGGTCTACATAAATGCATGTACATTTTGTAGAAAGTAATTTAGGTCACTCTCTTCATCACATGATAACTGTCAAGGCCAACTTCAATAAGGCATGGAAAAGAAAGCATGAAGGGAACAACCACCCCCTCTGTCACCCACAACATGCTCAAAGACCCTCTGTTAAAAGTGGAATTAGTGTCTTCATGTCCTTAGTTGCACTTGTTTTTTTCCCTTTCGACTATTAGTGACTCACGTAGAATTGATTAATTAATGTCTATTATATGTTATGATGCTGCTTTGAACATCATTATAAATTACCATTCCTACCAGTAATCTCTACCAAATTTAACAATATTTCTTTTGGTTACTTACTGATGACTCTTGTGAATTGTGATTGCCAAGCCTTGCTGCAGTTGCACACTCACTCTGTGCCAAGTCAAAATATTCATGAAGATGGTATCACAAGTACCATGTTGAAAATAAATTACAGAAACATGGTTAATTCTCCTTATTGGACCCTACAAACTCTTAAGCTTTGTAACGTGCTTTTCTGGAAAATCTGATGGTACTGGTTAGTTCTTTGTTTTATATACTATGTAGTGGAAATAATTTTGTAGGGGAGTTATTTGTTATTTATACAATGTAGTGAAGCTAATTTTGTAGGGCATTTTGCCACTTTGATGGCTTGGAGGGATACATCAATCGCTGTAGGGATACGCCAATCGCACATCAACATCACCCACTTCTCTCTGCTCCCCACCATTCATGGGACCAAATTTGAATTCTAAGTGTACTCATTAAATACCACTCCATCCATCCAAACTTTCCTAGGTCATCATTCCTCAACACCTGCATATATCATAAATGAACCCACTTGAAAGCAACTTCCTACCACATTACATGCCAAGTCAACAAAGGACCTTCTTCTCTTTTCTACATCCACCCCTTCTAGACTTTTCATGAAAAATCCACCAGATCTCCATGAACCGCCATTATCTCCATGCCTGCAAGCTAGCATGTGCATGCTAGGTGAAGAAAAAGAAGCATACAACATCCCGACTTGCTCCAAGTTGGATTAATAAAACAAATATATGAGAGAGAAATTTGTTCTATAGACCAGATGAAAGAAATTGTAGTGTAACATCGAAGGCAAGGTTTTAAATCCCGTGAGATGGAACTGTCCCAATTTTCCCATGGAACGGGATGCACCACCGTCCACTCCATCCTGACACTTGGGACAGAGGATGTCTTTGCACCACCGTCCACTCCATCCTGACACTTGGGACAGAAGATGTCCCAAGACATTCCAATCGAGATGCTGCGATGCTAATGGACAATCCTATCCCGATAAATAGGATGGTGTTTCATCCCGATATCCTACGGGACGTCTCGTTGGGACCTAAATCCTTGATCGAAGGGCTAATAAAGTAAGGCACTGAATGTTTTGTCTAATATTTTTCCAATGCAACAACTGATTAGTAACAAAGACAGATAAGTCATTCTTGTAATAGTTTCTGTAGTTATTCTTGATGCCAATTAGGGTAAAATCACAAGAATGAAATCTCACCCTCGGATACGTTCTCTTAACTCATCATCTGAAAGCTTTGTTCGGGCATATCCAAATATGTGAACTTCATTGGGTTGTAAAAATCCCTGTGAATATCTTAACCAATATAAGAAAATATATAGGATACCTTGTATATTAAAAGAAACTAAGTTTACAAGCGAAAGAAGCTACACATGCTTTGACCATAACACATGAAATTTAACAATATATGTCAAAAAGCTTCAAATCTTAATCATGACACTGTCATATTGACAATACAGTTCAATATATTTTCAAATGCCCTTCAGTTGTTCACTATCATGTTTGAGTAATGCTCAAATTAAATGGCCTGATATTACTATGAAAATCAACAGATCAATAGATTATGCATATAATTCCATCAGAAGAAGCAAGTAGGTTTGGCAGTCTGTAAAGCCATCGGGCTGTGATATCCAATGACCCAGGTTCAAATCCCACCTAAAACCAGGTGGCTGGGCAGGGGTAGCCCTCCCCCTTTTCAGAGAGAGAAAGAAAGAGATATTATACATATGTTCCATCAGAAGAAACAAATTATAATGTCAAACTCTTGATAAAACAATTTAGCTATTACAGATACACTGAAAAAATGCATCTCCTAAACAAGCGTAATCTGAAGCCTAAAACATGTATGTTTTGCAGGCCAATGGCCAATCACCTAGTTTCCCATATGTATCGCATATGAAACGCATACCCTGAACTTACCACCAGGATTAACTTAAGGTTTTCTTTGGCTTTTAGCGAATTTTCTCTATGTTAAACATGTATTGAGTCTTTGAGAACTGGATATTCAGTTTTTAGTTCCTGATCACCCATTTATCCTCTTATCCAATCCATTTTACCAAACCAAAGAAGGTATTCATGTATGAAATTGTAATTGCTTGCTTAACTTCAAGCAAAAGGACCACTTTCCAAAGTGCTTGCATGTTCAGTGCATGCAAGTGTTTTTTTTTTTCCTGTTTTCCAGATTTCCTTTTTCTTTCTTTCTTTTTTTTTTTTTTTGGGGGGGGGGGGGGTGCTGTTATCATTATTGCACTATATATGAAGTTTTAGCTACATATTTTAATTTTATGTAGTTTGAATTAGCAAAAGTGACATGACTGCTTGGAAACTGATCAGATCAGAATTATTCCAGGCACCAGACCTCACTTATTGAACAATCATAAAGAATTAAAGATGACCTCACTTATTAAACAATCATAAAGATGAATGATGTTAGTTTAATTTTATAATGAATCATATATAGATTCCACACATGTGTATCACACCATATATCATAAACAGTAGAGCATCCAAAAGATTCTTCTCTAGCCTACCTATGAGAAGCAAATGTTATCACAAGTGCATACCAGTATAAGGATATAAACAATCCATTGTAACCCCCCATTGTCCATAGTTCTACACCCTAAATAGCATAGACTTGCATATTTTACTAATGATGTGAAGTGAATATACTTGCAGGTTCAATAAATGGCCTGTCCAAAGGTTGAGTATATTTGAATGAATTGTTGAATGACCAGATCTACAGCCCAAAACTATCTTGCAGAGGTTCTAAGGCAAGAAAATCCTTCCAGAGCAAAGTAGCTATTAACTAAGATTTAGGACAATGTCTGCAATAAACCATTGCAACAAGTCAACCATTACACAGTTTCAAAAACAAGTGCTTATTAATTTTCTTCGAAGGCCTAACTCTCTAAAGCACTGTATACATATTAATTACTTCCCTTCCTAGAATTATTTGCCAAATTCCAAACAACCGGCTTTGCCTCAATGAAATCCAAATGGCTGAACTGCTGAAGTGTTACTTGTGACTCCTGAGCTTTTTCTACTAGCGAGCATTTTAAACCAATAAATTTTATGCGCCCCGCACTATGTCAAATTCTATTTATATGATGTCCCACAGAGTAACATGTCATGCATCCGTGCTGAAGGTAGACTAGTGTCATTAACTGGTCATCTGTCAAAAATAAGAATTGATATCTAAGAATTTAGGATATTAGCTTATAAGTTAACAGAACCTTTGTGTATCAGAAGTAGGTCTCTACAAACAAGGTAGTGAAAGAAAAATCATAATGAGCTTTTGATTTCAAATGCTGCCCCTATTTAATTGGTCCAGAGGACCTAGCAATCTACTTCACATCAATTTTCCACTTTTTGAGTGACATCTGCAATGCATGCAGCAGTGACAACAAGGTGACAAGATGAAGAACCGCCTACACCTAATAACATAAAATTATGTGTTCTATGTTGAGAACCTTGAATGATGTTCTTTTCTAACACAAACTTTATTTTTTACAACAGTCCCTTATTACAATTTTGAAAACAGAAAAGCACATTACAGAACCAGGCACATGATTTTCAAAGTTTTCATTTATCAAAACAAGATAAGAAATTTCACCCACTTATAGAATTAGCTTCTTATAGTAATTAAATCCATAAAAAATTGCCTTTACTCTTCTGCTGCCAGTATTGCAACTCCATAAAGAGATTAATCCAAAATAATTGGTGGATCATGTTCTCATCAATCAATATGCAAGTAATATGTTGACTTCTTGTTGCCTTTTAGCTCCCAAATGCAACTTTATATTTTAAACCAATTACTGTAGGATATGGTGATTAAGATATAAGACGTTCATGGACCTTGCTAGCCTGTTAAATCCAACAAACCTGCCGAAAAAGGTTGAAGAGTGCTGGAAAAGTCTTCTTCTTTGCTAGGTCGCCTGAAGCACCAAGCACGACAATTGAGAGGCAACCAACATCTGGTATAACTTCCTGATCTCTGTCCTCTGAGAAAGATTCGCTCCTAAAACTGTTTCTTTCAAGGGAGTTATTTCTTGATGTTGAATATGAACCACGCAATTCAATCGACATGGCTGATTGTCCCAATTCTCTTCTGTATCACGGGACTCTTTTTTTTTTTTTGTTTTTACCTGCAGCATGCATATATTGAATGATAAAGAGTTTTGTTGAATTTAGAGAATAAGCAGTCTTCAGCACATAAGCAAGGGAAAAACTTATCAGCACTTCTGTAAGAATACATATATAGAGCATCTAAATTTCAAATGTCTTCCATATATCTGTTTCTGTCCTTAAACCATAATTATATAAAATTCCAATATTATCTATTCCATAATTATCTAAACGAAATAAAGATATATTGCCCTTCTTAGCATGCAATTTACTGTATTTGCACTAGATATCATCATGATTAGCGCTGTATGAAAGCATAATACACCATATGAATACAAACAAGTATAGATAAGCAAAATTACAAAAGCAAGACCATAACTAAACCACCGCGATGCTGTAGTAACATGTCTAGCAGCAAGAAAGGTTGTGAAAAAAGTAACATGTAACCAAAACGAAATCATACGAGTTTCTCAAAACAATAACATCAAATACAACTAAAACAAAATTAATTGTATTAAACTATGAACATAAGATGAAACCAAGTTCCATGGCGCTCACGCCAAATAGAAAAACTAACATGAACTTCAGAACAAGAATACAATTCACATAATGTCATGAAATTTAAGCTTGATAGAAGCAACTCAAACACCTGAATATCGGTCTCCAACTGATCAAATACCTCTAATGAAACAAAAATTTCAAGAGAATAAAGAAAAAAAAGAGGCTTTTTATCCTTCTATTCTATCAACTCCAAGCACACCCACGTAAGCACTAAACCCACCAAAAACCCCAGGTTTCCCAAAAATAAGATGCATGCTATAATAGGGAACAGATCAAACCGATCCATTCCAAGTAAGATCACTACACAGTTAGCATAGACAAACAACAGAGAAGAAAGATAGATCATAGAAGAAGAGGAAACCTTCCAAGATGCGATCTCCAAGCACCGCAGAAGGGCGAATTTGGGGCTTTACAGCCTTTTATACTCCAAAATCCTGCCTTTTTAGATGGCCACCTACCTCCTTTCCCTCTTGTACCAACCGCCGTATTCATCGTGCCACAACAAAGGAGACGAGAAGAGGAAGAGAAAGGGTATTACTATTTTGACTCCTTGTTGGAATTATTTTAGCGTTTTATTCCCACCAGCCCATCTCTCGGACCGTTGGAAGAAAATCTAACGGTCAATGTTCGAAAGAAAAAAAATAGATTTGGGTCGCCGATCCAGCATATGACGCATGAAGATACGTCACGTGATTCGGTGAAAGCGATATTGCTGGGACCCACATAGACCCCGTGTGCCGAAATGGATACGTTCGGCCATTTGGAGGCTGTAGCCAAGGTTATATACAGGTCAAAAATTGCGTGAAGTCTAGTTGTGCTACAACAACTAATACTTGTCACCTTTGATACCAAAAAAAAAAAAAAAAAAACAATACTTGTCACCTGATTGGTGAAGTTATTCTATCAAAATAGATAATGGAGTAAATAAAATATTTATATTTTTATGCTTTCCAATCCATTACACTGATAATAAAGCAACTCTATCATTGCACCAAGAACCACCCTTCACAATTATGTGATATCATTTAAAAAATAATTATTTATATATATAATTAATTTAATATTGAAATAAAAGATACTATGTGTTTGGTGCATATTTACAAAATTACATACATATACTTGATTAGTAATGAGCATTTATATTTCATAATTATTTTTGTGATTAGTCATATATTTATGGACTCTCTCCCTCCATGATTGAGGTTTTATTTTTGGGATACACTCTCTGTGAAGAAGTTTAAAAAACATATTGACAGGTTGGGTGCCGGAATCAATTTCTATCGTTGTTTTAGGGTGAATCCTACTTTAGATTACTTGAATGGGGTTGACTTAGCAACAAAATGTCACATGAAGATCCACTCCACATTGAGTGTGCTTGGGTTATAAGCTAGTGACGGTGACGAGTGCAAAGACTGAATGAGAGAATATCTAATTTTAATTTCATAAATAATTATTTATCTCAATTTTAAATATTATTTATTTAATAGGTTATTAATCATGCTCCTATACCATGGTGAGATTTAAGGTTCTTTTGAATCCTTCTGTTGTTTTAATATTTCTTTTTTCATTCATTGTTTATCATTCTAAACTTCAAAAGTATTTTGCCTTTCTTTTGGTTCTAATTCTTATTAATTATTCATTATATAGTTTTTTTTTTATTGTAGAGAAATTTATTATTTGACTGTGCATTTCATGAATTGAAGTAGGGATCTGCTAATTTTTTCCTTGTGAAAAGAAAAAAAAGCACCATGTAGCCTGAAAATATATGAAGGGCATTTGGTATAGGGTGATCCATCCAGGATCAAAAATAATATGGATGGAGGTGATGAGATTACTATATTTGATTGCCTACATAACAGTGATTTCAAATCACTTCTACTCTTCAAATCACCATCCAATATGGTGATATGAAATACATTTTTAAGAACGGATATCCAACGTCACTCTATTACGATGATCTTATATTAACTATATTAACCAAAATACCCTCACGATCGAAAAATTTTGAAGAAAAGGAAATTATTTTTTTTTATGATGATATTTTTTTCGCATGCGTCAGATAAATAGTTGAGGCGTTTCTCTATAGAAGAGAAGAAATGCATGCAGGTACTTGAGGCATCATCTCCATGGAAGAGAAGAAAATCCTTCCTTCTCTTATTGTGCTGATTAGAAAAAAAAATTTATTTAATTTTATTTAAATTTTTTCTATCCCAATCCTCAATCTCAACTCCTAAATAAGTTGTCAGGAATATTTTTGATATTATATGTTCCGTGATCTTGAATTTTCATAGCATATCAAATAAGTAGCTTGTACATGTTCAGAGATCTTTAATCACTGCATTATGGCAAATCAAATATAGTAATCTTAGATCATCTCATGATTTAAATTATCAGTGATATTAGATCACCGTGGTGATCTAAATTGGGTCTCTAAATGTCCGTACAGTGAATGCTCTAGTTTCCTTGTGCTTTTAATTCCAATGAAATCCCTGCACCTCATTATTTTGTATATCTTTGCAAGAAATTCCAACAGCCTTAAAATAATATTGTAACTTTAACAATCTAAATGTTAAGTCAATTGATAATTATAATAATTTCAGTGTGAAACGAAAGAAGTGCTTTTTAAAACACATCTACCGAAATGAAAAAAAAAAAAGAGCACATCCTTCTTTTTCTTTTTCAAACTTTCAATCTCATCAAGATAAAATGATTAATAAATAAATCATCATCTTATTAAAAGTGACAGCACTTTTATTTTACAAAATAAAATGACCCCATAAAGCAATACTATGATAATTAGATGCATCATTTATCATTAAATTGTACAACAAGTACCAACATCAAAATCATGCTTTTCGACAATTGAAAGGTCTAATATGCTAAATGCATGAGTAAAATAGTGCTTGCGTTATGTTTAAATTATTGGAGAAGCTAATGATGGTCTTTAAAAAATATATCCTATCACGTACATAGTGTCAGTAGAATCATGATTCATGGTGATTTTTTTTTTTTTTAATTTCCTTTCCTGTCCTGGCATGACGCAGGCGTTGCTTTAGGATGGTTGTTGTCAAAGACCGCTGGTAGCTGGACGGGAAGATGTCCAAAGCCCATCCCACCTAATTTTCTTAAACGTTAGTCCATGCCGGTAGCTCAGCCATCCCTCCCAGCTATAACTCTCCCATTGATTACCATAAGCATTTAAAAGAAATCCTGTCTTAAGAAAAAAAAACCGGGGGGCTCAATTGGTATTGACGTAAGCAACACAAAAAAAAAAAATCAGACCTAGTTGCAACAAGTAAGGATCCCGTATACAAAAAAAAAAAAAATAATCAAAAAATATTATTTAAAATTTTTTAGTTCTATATAAACATCTAAAGTCCATTCAATATATATTTGATATGGGATTAAATATATGCTTGCACTGATCTTATATATTCCTAATTTAAATTCTGAAATCCTCATTTGGTTAAAAATTCGAATTTATGTACAAGTACTATAAATCTGATCACAAATATAAAGATCATAGCCAATCTAAATAGATCCGTACTGCAATACCCTCTGTTTTATATAAGCTATAAGTCGAATCCAATTTGATACCTGTTGCGGACAAGAACTCGATCCGTCATATGAGGTATTGTTTGCTATGTGGAAAGGATTTAAGTCGAATTCAATTTGATACATGTTAAGGACAAGGATTCGGCTCGTCATGTGAGATATTGTTCACTCCTTGACTCACAACCGAAGTGGGACTATTGATGCCCTCCATATTATTAGAACCACAGCAGAGTCCTCCAATCAAGAAACACTCCGATGTGTACAGTTTAAGGAGTCTCACGATCAGTCGAGACGGATCTTGACCTCTATCTGGGGCATCATTATTGCAGACAACAGCTCGACTCGTCACGTAAGGTATTGTCCACTCTGATCTATGGATCTCACAGTTTTGCTCTTTAACAAGTGTCTCATATGGAAAAATTTTTTTTCTCTTTATAAGCACGAATTCTTCTTGATTCACAATCGATGTGAGACTATTGATGTTCTCTACGTTATTAAAGTCATAACAATATCATTTATAATAATTTTGGATCTCTTCTAAAAAGAATAGATGGAAGATATTATTTAGATTTTATAAATCTATACCAAAGAACATCTATTCGGTACAAAGTCGATGACAAATTAAACAAATACCTACATAGATTTTCGTATCAGTAGCCGCCAACACGAACATAGGAAGTCATGCAATCCACATAGAGTTCCGGAAAACTCCTCTGAGGTCACAGAAGACGGATATCGTGGATTCCCATGGATTGCAATCATTGTGTGCTGTGGCATGCACACGGACATGGATTAAACTTGGTGCAATCCTGGGCCCCCAAATATTGCAGACCCTTCTTGGCCTTGGAATTTGGTGGTGGATTAGCGCAGCTGGGAGGGCAAGGCACGCAATTGGTGCAACCATCAATGGCATCATTGCCTCCAACAATACATTGACCAGAGAGAGAGAGATGGTGGGCACCATCCAATGGGTCTTGGTTCGGTTGTTGGATCGAGGAAGCTACCAGAACTCAACCATGATTGGTGTTAGGGGAGAGGTTTAAAAGAAAAAAAAAATAATCCAATTCTGAGGGTCACATCAAGCATAAAATACAGGGACCTTGAATCTTTTCAGAGCTGTCAAAAATAAAAAACATCAGCTAGATAAATAAATAACAAACAACCCAAGCTTGTAGATAAATAAATAACAATTATATTATGTTAATTAATTATTGATATAATTGATGATGAAAGGAATGTAATTTATCTAACTATAAGATTAGAGAGTGCCAACTAGTGCTGATCGGAGATTAATCTGGTTTGATCAAAACTAAAATTATGTGGACTAAGTTTGCATTGAAATACATGATCCATTTTGAATATGGATTGGATTTGTATCACTAAACTCTAAATCTAAGCCGCAACCAAACAAAGCCAAAACTAATATAACATATATTCTAGAACTCTCCTTGCACATAAGAAATTAGTTTTATTTTCGTAATATACATTATCAACAATTTACGATGTTAGTCATATGTGCTCATCCATCAAATCTTATATAGAATATATCTTTGATAAATGTTTACATGTTGCATATTATTAGTTTAGTATATATTGATGATATAATTTGATGATCAATTTGTATATATTTATTACAGTTTCCCTTTGAATTGTTTTCGATCCATTGGACCTAGTAAATCCAATGGATTAATAAATATAACATTGTATCCCATCCAATGCAGCCCAAAAGGAATTGGATTAGGTTTGGATTCAATTCCATGACTCCATTTAGTCATGAATTGCATCTAGATTGTTTCCATCCCAATCGAACTTGACTCGCTTGTGATCCTAGTTGGTATCGATGAATAATGGAATGATTTCAAGTATTGTATGATAAAGTCTTAGGGACTCGAGGTTCTTGTGAATCCCCTTGAATAAGCTCTTCCGAAGAGCTTGGGTTCAGCTTGAAATGAAAGGAGATGACACAAGTTTGAGGATGTTACACTGATCGCCTATTGCTCATCTTAATACAGCCCATTTAGATCAGACAAGTTACATCAATTGATGCATAAATGTCAGTAAGGCTTTGCACTAGTAAGTCAAGGCTACTGATGCAATCAGATTTAGATCCAATCCAATTACAAATGAAGTCAAGAAACAGAACTAAATCCAGACCACTTTGCAGATCAGTTAGGCCACTCTCAGGATATTCAAGCTAGAGCCAAGAAAATCAAGACAATGCATGTCGAGTCCGATCAGGTTGAATCACATCTCTGCAAGCTCAAAAATAATCATGACATGAAGCAAAGACCAACTGGATATAATTTTGATTTAGATTGGTCTGTTCAAGTCAAGTCTGAACATGAATGTCCGCACCCACTCGCAGCATTATGTTTCATTCACATTGCATGGTGCCCATTCAGACAGAAGAAGTTCCTCCTGCCGGCTTGCCGGGTCAGATTGGTGCAACTTACTGCAATTGGTGCAAAACACACAGGATTAGCTGAATCATGGCCTGCCATGTGGCATCAAGTCAAGCTGTTTGTGTGACTAACCGGTGCCCCCATGGCAAATAAGGGATCATCTACTACCACATGGCAAATAAGGATTCATCTAGGAGTAACATCGAAGTGTAGAAAAATAATTTAATAGTCCCAAGTTTTGAACTGCTACTAGTAAGTTAAGAGAATCATGAGCAATAAGCAGTGTATTAAGCTTGCTATTAAGTAGAGTTAATATCAAATAAGGGGACATGAAAAGAAACTGCCGATAGCATGGTTTAAAGCCAAACTGAGAAAATAAACTGCAGCGATACAGGGAAACAAGATCAATATGAAGATTCTTAAACATGATCTCTTTCAAATGCTGAGATGCAATATATGCACACTATCAATATTTGTCCTCATCCTCTGACAGGATTTCAAATATTTTGCTTTATTTTGTTCTTCTGAGCAGTTCTGAGCACAACAACTAGTGAGGCATGTCAGGTTAAGTATCCTTCTCAATCGAACCTGGACAAATTTAGCATAAAAGAAGAGAAGCATTTCCAGCAGGTACAGAATAAGTTATAGGATGTCTTGCTATAAAATTAGTCCATCCATACAACATTAAATAAATCATGTTATAGCATTAAAGCAACATCTTGTGAAAATTTCTTCTGATCTTTGTTCAAGTGTAGCGCCACTCAATAAGGTGAATTAGATGAAAACTCATAACACACTTTCCTTCTGGTCAGAACTCCTAATATACATTGCCTTGAAATTCCGACTCTTTGTTACCTATGAAAAAAACAGCATTATGTTATTTCGTGTGGCACATAATCTTGCATGCCAGAAATGCCAGATTTAACTAAACAATGCCTTTGGAATAGATTCTGCATCAATGACAGTATAATTAATCCCTCATGACAGGTTACATCTAGGATACCTCATTGCATGAACACCCCCACACCATAGCAAACAAATGGTTGCAGCAACATCATTGTGAAGAACAGACTTTGCGAAAATTCCTCCTGAGATTGTTCACAATGTAGGTCATTGTTACACCTAATTAAATTACACAATCCATCCACACAACATTAAACAAAACATGGTTATAGTGTTAGTATGAAGCAACATCCCATGAAAATTCCTCATGAGCTCATCTACAGTCTAGCACAATTGGTAACAGAGTAACTAGATGGAAACTAGTAATATAAATCCTTTCTCGCACCTTTGACATCTAGGATTTCCCCACTGTATCAACCCCACCACAGCCCCCCCCCCCCCCCCCCCCTTCAAAAAGGAAAAATCTGTCCTCCTTCATAAAATTCTTCACATTTCATAATCTTCAATTAGCAATCTAGTCTTCCATTCCTTTCCATCCTTGTTTTCTTCCAAGATTCATTTCCATCCAACATCAACATCTCTGCTACAGTAAGGCTCGTATCTGCTCGCCAACATTCTGAGCACACATTTGCGACCTTATAGTGGCCCATAACTTTCGCAAACAATAAGCTTTATCTTATTTATTAATGGGTACACCATTCATACAAATTCTTCCACATCTTCACAAGTTTTTCACGGTCCACTCTTCATACTTTCAGGAATCTACACAC
This sequence comes from Elaeis guineensis, assembly GCF_000442705.2. Taxonomy (NCBI): domain Eukaryota; kingdom Viridiplantae; phylum Streptophyta; class Magnoliopsida; order Arecales; family Arecaceae; genus Elaeis; species Elaeis guineensis. The sequence goes on from NC_025993.2 coordinate 115,122,441, forward strand.
CTATAATTATTGCACTCCTGATTTGGACTTCATTATACTTGACCATACCAACAAATGCTTTCCCCACCACTTTAACCTCTACAAGTCTAGAATGTAATATCTCAATGATACCTTTCAGCAGGAGCACAAGGGCTAGAAAGCATCCCTAGATGATTGATATGGACCTCAACAGGGAATTTGATTTCAATCAATGGATGGATCCCATCAAACTCCCCCGACAAGATATGGCTTTTAATTAATTGGACCAGGACCACGGCTTCCAAAAGACTTAATAGTGACTAGTAAATACTCCCTGGAATTAGAAAACATCCCATTAGCAAACCTAATTGATAGGGGAAAAAGTAAAGAAGAAGGATATAACTGAATTTTTAATTGCTTGGTCAAACACATGACTTGAACATGAGCGTAGAACCAATACACAATAACATTTAATATTCTAGATGTTAATCATATCCACAAAGAAACGAGGGCTGGATGTCAACTCCTGTTTGGAAACACTACAAATAATCTTACCAGTTCAATTTTCAACAACCGCTCAGCCTTGTGGAGGCTCCATCATTAGTGCCCTTAATGTTGTCGATACCGATAATTAGCACTCTTATATGTTTTCTCCTTTTCAATATTTAAAAAAATTGGAATATTCCTTTTCTTTTCCAGTCATCACATGTCTAAATAACTTAAGATCTGCATCACCTGTCTTAATATTCTCTCCATCTAATCAAACTAGGTTCAGCAGTGGAGATACTATGCTCCAGTAGATCATAAAATTTATTCCACATAATTGGTGCAGTCTTGTGCATGATCTTTGCATGTATCTAGACAATAGCCACATCATAAGATCCAATCTGTTCAGAGACAAGATATCATCATGAAGGTAAGGCCCTGTCTTTGCAACTGCACTATCAAACTCTTTATCTGCCACCACAACACATGTCAATTTATTCAATGAGCATTTGATGACTACACATAAGATTCATGATGTTATAAAAGGACAGTACCAGACCCTGTTTTAACTCCATAGTTACCATTAAAATTTGCATTTACATTAAAATGTGAATAGCCTGTTATAAGGAATGCTTTACAAAAAGTAGCAGGACAAATTAATGTATCTTTTTATTTTAGTTAAAGGTAACTAAAAAGAATAGCAGCAACAGCATTGAGCTTCTTATAATCATAAAAGCTAGTAGAACAGAAGACATGGTGTCTAGTCAACCTGAAAAAACATCAAGTTTGGACTTCCTATAGGTCAATGTTAAACAACTTGCTTACTTCAGACAAAGTAACTAAACATATATTGCATAGATGGGTGTGATCATACTCACCTACAAAAAAATTGGATAATTATCATATTTTAAGCAATTCATGTATGCTGTCTTAGGCATTCAAGAATAAATATTGGTGAATAGCATAGAGGTAGGTAACACAAATAGCTACTAGAGTTAAATGGTTGAAAAATGAGTTCCCATTATTGTGTGTGTGTGTGAGAGAGAGAGAGAGTTTTATTCTTTATGAGCATGTCTATAAAAGATTAGCTTCACTGTGCCTACATTTAGACTGTAGAGCATCATATTGTACACAATCAGTCTTTTAAAAGGCTAAATCAGGGATGAGGCCGCTCAGCCTCAAAATACAAGACATAAGCCTCAAGGCCATTTAAAGCATAAGCAGCAGATTAAAGCAAAGCCTCAAATTAAGACCAATAAATTACAGATAACAGTAACACAATGACAGGGTATCCAGTGTAGGCTATAATCTTAAATTTGCATATAGAATAGGACAAGGTTTTAAATCCTATTGGATGAAGGTGTCCCAGTTTCTCTATAGAATGGGACATCCTATGGTCACGTCTCGTCCCGATAGCAGTCCCGGTCATGCATCCCAATAAATACCTCCATCATTCTCTCTTTCTTCTTTCCCTTTTTTCTTGTTTTCTTTTTTTCTTTCTTCCTTCTTTTCTTTTTTCCTCTACCTTCCTTTCTCTCCTACCTTTTTCTTTCCTTTTCTTCTTCCTTCCTTTTTTTTCCTCCATTTTTCTTCTTTTTTCCTTTCACTTTTTCCTTTTCTTCATCTTTCCTTGCTTTCTTCTTTTCTCCCAGCATGAATGGCTTTCAGAGTCCCGAACCTATCCCAGTTCTATTTTCTCATAGGAACAAGATGAGAAGGCCAGGACACCCCCTATCCCGCCGGGATGTAAAAATTTGGAATGGGGACGAGGAAATGAAGTAAACCAGTTTACAGCTTTCCTAAGGCTGTTTTGGCCATCAAGTAAGTTATAAGCTAAGTTTTACATTTCAAAACTTAAAGGGATAGTAAATGAGGAAACCAAGAGTTGTATGCCTGTTTCTTGCCTTAAAAGTCATTGTAAAGTGTATGTTTTAATTCATAGATGTAAGCCTTAGAAAGTGACCCCAAGGCAGAAGTCTTGGGCTGTTTTTTAACTGTCTCGCCTTGAGGCTTAAGCTTTTCTAAGCCCCAACGCTAGCTTCTAAAACCATGTATTAAGACATAAAATATCAGGAAAGGAACTTAGTTGTGTACATAAACCACATGCTATTCTAATAAAGCCAGAGTTCCCTAGGTGATACACAATAAAAGGATCACAAATACATCATCATGCAAGGCTATAAGCTATGCAGCTTCCTGAACTTTGGCAGGCATTTAGGTGCTCACAGACCAGCCTGAGGATACCCAGCTATACCTGCTACACCTAAAGGCTAACACTTTGGCAGCAAATTTTGACAACATCGGTTGTAGTAATATGTAATGGACTGTTCTCAACTGATTTGCCATTTGAGTAGAAAGAGTAAACCTTTTGGCAGATCATAAGAAAAGTAAACTATAGCTCCAGGAGCAAAGCCAGCTGAATAGAAATCCTTTGAAGCATCTTTGACTAGCTTCTTTGGAGGAGTGGTATCTTGAAGCAGACAAAAATAGTCAGGGTGACTTTCTGCATGCATAGACAGGAATAGCTATTTATCTTGATGAACATGTAAACATGACCTGAGGAGATAATAAAAATGTTCATGATATCTTTAAATCCAAGCTACTGATGTAGATGCAGTTATTTTCAATATTTTTGCAAAATATCATGCAAGAATATTCAATTTAAATCAAGAACTACTAAAATTATATAATTTTACAGGGTTCACACACATTATGGATCATAGTTGAACCCCTAAGATAACATGACAATTCAGTGGCAACCATTGAACAGTACATCACTATTTATGGGCTTGTCTTGGCCGGCTCAAGCTGTTCATTGATTAGGGATGGTCTGCTGCAAGCATGGCCAGTTAACAGCCCTAGGTAAATCAGTAGCATTTCTAGGATTTTGGTGGCTGTCAATCAAACTGATTTGAAAAATGGGGAGGTAGGAGTATCTCAAAAAGAGAACACAGAAAGGATTTTAAAAAGAGTATACCTGAAGATCAGGCAGGAAAAACAAATTTTTGTGAAAAAAAAAAGGATCTAAAACAAATGCTACAAAAATGGAGATACTTGTATTGGATAATGCAAAACAATAGCACATGAGACAGAGATACAAGATGTGGATCAATGGGCGGCCCCTCATTTATCCCCTGTTCAAAGCAGAATGCAAGATACTAGTAGAGATGATGGTGGATCAGATAACAGACAATCTGAAGATTTTGATCAACGATTTGATCATGAAATGTTTAGCTCAAAACATCAAACAAGGATCTCCAAAGATAGCTAGAACATTAAGATCAGTAATAGAGGTAGGATGAGTCAACAAGTAAAGATCAATTAGAGCTCCAGAGGGAGTCAGAGAGTTGCAGTTGAAAAAGGATATGAAAAGTCGAAATCAAAAGAAAAGACAACAATTGATCCAATAAAGGCAATTGATGATGTGCAGGTTCAAGATGGTGATAGTGAGACACTCAAGCCCTCAGATCTTGAATTGCCTAGATCATCTCATGATAATAGCGGTAATGATAATGATAGCAAGAATGATGATAGATCTGATGATCATGATGGTCAAAATAGAGGGAGTAGTGAAGTATATGAGATTAATCCTTTTACTAAAGAAGCATATTTCACTTATACCATATAGGACCAGGATCATGGAACCAAACCCAGATCTAGATATCAAGACAAGGAGTTGCTAACCTATATAAGGAGTGAAAAAAAAATTATTGCTGAACGTGGCACACAAACTGTAAATATTTTGAATCATTTTCACGAAGAATTGAGAATAATTAAGGAATGTCAATGTTGGACATATCCGAAGTTTATGGAATGGATGGAACAAGATGCTTTAAGAAGTAGGTCGGAGTCGAAATAAGTTAGGTCATCATCATTAACCAGAACAGGATCCATTAGAGCATCAGATAATCAAAGTGCATATCATGGTTCTTTTCTTTCTACGAATGATACAGATGTATACTCCCAATTATCATATCCTGAGAAATATTTTCATATGCAGTATCCACCTTTATATGGATACACTTTCGGACCACAGTATGATATTATCTCTCATTATCTTAACCAAAGATGGGCAGTCTTTTATCCAAGATAGTCAAAGGTGAAAGATGCCCTTAAGGCGCTGAGGAGGTCTAGTGCCCTGAGGCGAGAGGCGCTAGAAAAGCACTCGCCCGAGTGAAATAAGACACTAAAATTGAGGGACAAAAGCAAAAAAAATGATATATAAATAAGTAACAACTAGAGATAACTATTGTAATATGAATTACCATACAATTAACAATTTAAGCATAAAACATATATAAAACAGAAAAATACTCAATTGGGTTTTGATCTTCAAAAAAAAAGAAAAAGAACTGAGAACTGAAACAGAGAAGCAGAATCAGAAAGCAAAATAGAGAGAAGCAGAGTTGATGAGGTGAAGAATGAAGAGAAAGTGAGAACAACAACTGGATTTTGATTTTCGAACATAAAAGAACCAAAAACTGGCTGTCGTGAGAAGCGAAACAAGAAATAGAGAAAAACAAAGAGGAACGAAATAAGGAAGAAGAAAAGACAAGTCAGGTCCAACAAAAGAAAAAAAAATCAGCAAGAGAAAAGACTGAAACCAAAGTTTCAAGAACCGATATCAAGACCCAAATCGATTCCTGATCGATATGGTACAATATCAGATACCATATCGTATCGAATGTTGGTACGGTGTGGCATACCGATTTCATACCAGTGCATCATAAAAAGTTTTTTTATTTTTTTAATTGATTTTGATTTTAAATAATTTTTTATTAATTTTTAAATTATTTTGTATCCAAAGTAATGTTTATTTATGTTATATAACAATTTTATCATCCAAAAAAAAATAAAAAAAGTCTAAAATAATACATTAAATATATCTAAAGTATAAATTATAAAGAATAATATACTAATCTCAAGATCTCTATTGATCTAATCTCTCGTCGATTGTCCGTGACGCTCGTAAATATCCGGATCATCTGCATATTCCGGAGGGACATCAGCCCATTCCTCTAACTAAGTAGCACTGTACTCTTGAATATTCATCTCATAAAGTATCCTCTCTGGATTGTAAGACATCTCAGATCTTTCGCTCAAACTCTGACTCTGAAAGGTATCTTTGGGATGATGATATAGTTGTAAAGGGGCCCATCCAAATATGCCAGCAGCAAAATGCGATTTGTAAGATGCTCTGAGCTGTATATGATAGTAGCCACTAGAAGATATATAAAATACACCATATCCATGGATCATAAGCTGCCTGCGGATGATAGGATCCATGATGTAAAGATGATCCAGATACATTCATGGATCCTACTTCACGTGCAAGGTCATTTGCAGTTGCATCATGTGCTGGACGGCCTCTGAAAGGCCATTGCCTATATGAAATTGTATTCTTGCGAGGTCTATCAGCTTGTGCATCGTGCTTTCTATCTTGTGTGGCATGTATAAATTGAGACTCATCGGTGAATTGAATACCATCCTATGGTAGCATCTCATGAATAGTGGTCTCATATCCTCTAGTCCCTCCCTGATCATCAGATCCAAGACTACTATCATCACTCTCACTGCCGCTGATCTCCGAATTGGCTGACTCCTACACTCTCTAGGATGCTGCAACTGTCTTTTTGAAAAATTTATCTTTTCGAGCTCCCTGATGCCCCTCTGTGACTGATTTTGCTGTATTTGAAAAGATGAATATCTTCTTCCTGCTTGAGATGACCGACCTCGTCCCAATATTTATCACTCAAACATCTGAAAGGATGTCTCGGATATAAAGTCACGTAATGAATGACTCCCCTGTGATCCCTCAGACTGTGGCTGAACAATTGGAATCTTATACGAAATATTTATATCTGCCCACTATCTTGGATCCACCCTGATCTCTCTAGCTACCACATTGGCTGGTTGTGGAGGGGATCAAGGCTCATCAATTTTTGACTCCTGCTGCTGGCCTACAAGCCATTCAATCATCGAATCCTCATTATCAATGGCATAAACATCTATCGTCAGATCCATGTACTTCAGCTATACTTCATCCTGGACATATTTTAGCCTCAATCTCAAATTATAGTGTACATATACAAGATCATTGAGATACTTTTATATCAAACGATTTCTCTATTTACTGTAGATAAGGGCGAAAGTCGATCAATTAAGCTCACACTCACTAGAGAAGACTGTCTGGAAAAGAATGTGGATGGCCACACTTTTCAAATTTTGTACGGACTGTCCAAATTAAATCCACCATTCAACTGTAGAATATTAAACAAAATTACATATTAGATTTTATGATATTAATCGGCATATAATGTCAACAAAGTCCTCAGTACTAATATATAATTTATTTGAATTCATCTTCTTTTTGCTTACGACAGTCGATGAGACTCCAAAGCTATCTGTCTTCTCTCTAAACTATTTCATCTGTCAAAAATATATTTATTAAATTAATAAATATATTATTAATTACAGATCGAATTAAGTTAAATGGTCGCATCTTAATTGACCTAAATCCCTTTTGCAGATATATAGATGCGATTTCTGAATCAGACACCATCTTATATATCACATTACGGAGAGCAGTAAGAAGCTTATTATCCACATCTATCCCAAATATGATGTACTGAAATCTCGGATTCAAATAGTACGCAGAAAATAAATTCCACAAATGATTAAATAGATTTATACAAATACAAAAAAAAAATTCAGATGATTCTTGAATTCGTGCTTACTAGCTAGATGCAAATCTCTACCCATTTAATAGTCCCAACGGCGCTCAATGATATTGATGTATCTCTAAACATGTTTTAGATCTATCTCGCTGATGTGTTTCTTTACTCTTTCCATTATATGATATAAGAAATCTATCTGGGAGTATCTTTCACTATCGACGGTGCGAAGCACCTCATATAATGGTTTGATAACCTTCACTATCTTATCAGTCTGTTATCAGAATGACTGGTTGGTCATCAAGTTCTTCACATGACTTCTATCAGTACCGACTCTCACATATCTGCTTTCCTATCATTCGGCACTGATGCAAGGCTGCCTTCTTTTGCAGAAGGCTATCAAATGCTATGTAGTTTATAGCAAACCGTATAACACCCGATCTCAAGATCTCTCCCCCAGTATATTTTTGCATCAATGACAGGACCCATGTATGATTGTAAATAAACCTAGTAATAGACTGAGCTGAGTCTATTGCATGCTGTACTCTACGAAGCTTTCCAATAACCATCAACATGAGGTCAATGCAATGTGCAGCAATGATGTCCAGTAAATGTACAGTCGCTGCTCCATCAGTAACTCACCGATGGCCTTATATTACGGCCCATTATCTGTGATGACCTGCACGATATTCTGCTCTCCTATTGAATCAATCACCTCCTCCATCAGTCTAAAGATATATGCAGCGTCGTGCACCCTATCTAAAGCATTAATTGATTTATAAAAAATATTTTTCCATCATAATATATCACAAAATTGATGATACTCCATCTAGTAAGACTGGTTCAACCATCACACATCACCATCAATTCATATATGGTCCATTTATTCTTGTAAAAAAAAATTCATCTTTCCAAATATTTCTTATTACTATCAAGAAGCTGATCATAGATATCTCTAGGTGTTGGAGGATCTACACCAGGACCGATAGCCTGTATGGCTGAAATGGCAGATCGATAGTGAGTATTGCCTGCTGCATTCGTTGGAATATGACTAAAATAAAACCATCATCCAATAGCTCACCACATATCTTTCTTCAACATAGTGTCAACCCTCTGTTGTTTTAAATCTTTACTGAAAAAAGTCTGTAGATCCAAATATGGATGGTGGCTCCTATTGGAATGTCTCTAGAGAACCTCCTCCTACTGCTAAAAGCCCCCAATATCGATGAAATATTATGTCTGCCTCTACGGACCGACTCTCTAATAGAGATGGTCCTGAACTCAGACTCTTTCCTAGCGATTACAGAGTCAGACCTCGATTCATAGAATGACAGTCTAAATCACTCTCTATATCTGGTCATCACCTCCAACCGCTATTAATCATCCAGACTCACCTGAATGGTAGCCTCAATCTGTGCCTCCTCATCATCTGGAGCAGAGGCCTCCTCTGACTCTGTAGAATGATATGAAGATGACTCTTCGACTTGACGATCCACCTCCATCCTCTTCTGCACTGCCCTCTACTTCGCTACTTTAGAATCAGTGAAGTACTTCGTCATGAGCTGTTGGACCTCCTGTGGATATTTTTGATATATGATCAAATCAGGATAACCACTAGCCAAATGCTGCTTCAACCTAGTCATCCATCCTTTTTTGAACTCTATGCTGCACCATTTGCATCTCCAATGGTGTAGAGCCGAAAGCATCTCGCTACGGTCACAGTCAATGTTACACTCTGACTCCTTACTCATTTCTACAAGTTTAACAAAATAGGATAATTTAATAATCATAAAAAAAAAATAATACTCATTTCTCATAATTTTTATTTATATATAAATTTTAAAATTTTAATAATAATTTTAAATCTCATCAATTCAAAAAATATATTATGAACTTCAAATAATAATTCTGAATTAGCTAAAATATATTATTAATTTTATATATTTTTAATTAGTTACATATTTTTAATTATTTAAATAATTAAAAATATTTTTAAATTTTAAAAATTTAAAAAAATATATTTGAGATTAGATCCAAGTAGAAACATGTCATAGATGCTACATATATTTTTCTAAACCCATTAACATGCATTGGATACTATTTATTTTTTTATTTTATTTAAAATTAAGCCTACGCTATTATGCATATCATGCATTAAAATTTTCACAATCAAATATAAAATTTATACTAAAAATAATTTGAATCATCCTAAACAATATTTTGATTTTATAATTTTTTGAAATTTATTTTTTTAATAATTTTTATAGCAAAAATATATATATTTAAAAAAATTAATTAATAAAAATTAATGATTTTAGTGTCATCATGTAAATGATCCAATGATCTACAAAAAAATTTTAAATATCGGTACTGGACCCGTGCCAATTATCGATCGGTACGGTGCGGTATGATACGATACCGTACTGGCCCATACCTATAATAAAAAATTCAAAAAAAATTCCATCCAATAGTCAGAAAAAAAATCAAGCCATACCCCGCCGTATCGGTGCTACATATATTTTTAAATAATTAAAAACTATATATATTTAAATAATTAAAAACTATTTTTAAATTTTAAAAATTTAAAAAAAATATTTGAGATTAGATCCAAGTAGAAACATGTCATAGATGCTACATATATTTTTCTAAGCTCATTAACATGCATTGGATACTATTTATTTTTTTATTTTATTTAAAATTAAGCCTACGCTACTATGCATATCATGCATTAAAATTTTCACAATCAAATATAAAATTTATAGTAAAAATAGTTTGAATTATCCTAAACAATATTTTAATTTTATAATTTTTTTAAAATTTATTTTTTTAATAATTTTTATTACAAAAATATATATATATTTTAAAAAAATAAATTAATAAAAATTAATGATTTTAGTGTCATCGTGTAAATGATCCAATGATCTACAACAAAATTTTAAATATCGATACCGGATCCGTGTCAATTATTGATCGGTACGGTGCAGTATGGTACGATACCGTACTGGTCCGTACCGACAATAAAAAATTCAAAAAAAAATCCCATCTAATAATCAGAAAAAAATCAAGCCGTACTCCACCATATCGGTGCGGTACCATACCGGCCCATACCACACTGTACCATATGGTTCGGTCCGATTCAAGTCATTTTTTGAAAAACCAACTTGAACCGAACCGATTCCCCACTGATACGGTACAGTACAAGGTGTATCGATCAGTTCGGATCGGTATGGAATACCATGATCTACAATATATAATGAAATCATATCAAAATCATAAATTTTGACATGATTTCTCCCTATTTTTCTACTTCTTATCATTTTTTGGCCAAAAAAAATAAAAAATAAAATTTTAGTGACAGAATGATGGATTACCTTACTTTCGGTCAAAATATGTCGTCTTCTCGAAGAAGTTGTGAAAATTTTTTGAAATTTTTCCTCTTTTTTTGGGCTTCGTTCATGTGTGTCATCACCCCATTGAAGCTTAAGAGCTTCTCAGGCTCTCTGCCTTTCATTCGAAAGGCAGAGCACCAGGCCACCAATTATTGGGAGCACCCACCCCACAAACATCTCCCCACATGATCGGTATGGCTTGGTTCGGGCCCGAACCGAGCCATACCACCTGGTTTCAAATAGTTTGTGCCTAAACTGTTCCGAACCAATCGGTTTGTGCCTAAATCGATTCGGTATGGTTCGCATCATTTCTCAAAAATTAGGGCCGAATCAGACCGATTCTCCACTGGTTCGGTTCGGTACAGGGTGTACTGGTCGATTCAGATCTATACGGAATACCTTGACTGAAACCAATGATGGAAGAAGAAAAAACAAGTTAGGTACCTAAAAAGCTGGCTATTGTGGTCCCCTTCTGCACAAAAAACAAGTTGGGTACCTGGAAGGCTGGCTGCTGTGGTCTCCTTCTGCAGAAAAAACAAGCTGGGTACCTAGAAAGCTGGCTGTTGTGGTCCTCTTCTGCCTCCCTTTTCTTGATAGACTCCTATGGTCCTTGATCGCCTCCCTTTTCTCTCAATTTTCTTTTGTTTAAATAATAATAAGTCAATAAAGTCAAAACTAATTTTTTCATACTAATTGACCACTTTACCTCCTATTAGTAATAGAGTTGAGAAGTTAAATGGATGGCCTTTTAGATTTTTTACGCTTTTTATCCATTAAAAAAATAATAATCATAGAATTCACTGAAGCACCCAAGCCAAGCGCCTCGCCTCAATGAAAAAGGCCCTAAAAGGCGCCAAAGGCATGCACCTGAGTGAAGGTGCATCACTTGAAGCATCAAGGGACGATGACCCCTTCTAGCACCTTGCTTGAGTGCCTGAGATGCACCTTTTGGCGCTTTTGACATCACTACTCTTATCCAATGTACTATCAAAAGGATTATCACAGACAACATCAAATACAAGATGAGCAATAAAGATGGGCTCAATATCAAAATTGGCATCCTATTCAAGACCCCAATTATGAGCAGGACCCAAATGTTTATAAGCATTATAGATATTCCACCTTGAATTAGTAGTAAATTTAAAAAGTTTATCTTAAACTAATAATCTATTTTGTGTAGTATTGAAATTATTAGCATAGTTATATTTTCATATACAAGTGATTAAGCTCAAATATTATGGATTATAGCTTTTTCATCAAACTTTGATATTTTTACTTTATCAAATACTCATGGATGCATCAATTATGAGAGATCATTGCTTCATAATCAAAAAAGAATCTTCAATAACCTGAAAGATTATAATACATCATAGCGTTAGTATTAAATAGAATCGATTTATTATAAATATATTGCTTCTGAAGTTCATATATATTTAAACAATAAATAGATTAGTAGAACTTCAAGATAAATTCAAAAAAGTAATATATTTATATATAAAAAGACATCCCGGTACACGTCCGATCAGGATGGCCACCGAGATAGGGTAGGATGCGGGGCATCTCGTTCTGAACAAAAAATTGAACACCCCTACCCCAGGAGATTTAAAACATTAGAGACAATAACTCATTCCTTTGCATTTTTTATGTTCTTTTAACTCATTCACCCATTCAGCTTATCCAATAAGTAGGATCCGGCAACTTCACGATATTCACTTTCCTTTAGGCATTGTCTCCAAAGGTATCAAAGTTTTACAAAAACTTGATATTCAATCTCCATATTTCAGTCCTCCACAACCCCTTTTCTTAATGAGACATTGTTTTAAGGTTAAATATCTGAATCATCTTTGAATTCAAATTCTTGGTTCGCAGCTCATGATTAGGTCGATGAGGATACTATTAAAATGCTAAATTGTTTGTTAGTTTTATGAATACCATTAAAGTGAGTATTTACACCAATGCACAACCATCACAATCAATAGTCACCATAGGGATGAAAATCTGAGAGATGTTTACCAACGAAAGCTGACAGTGACACATGAGACATACTGTTTGCAATCAAAAATTGGCAAATAACACTCCCGAGTGCAACACGTACTTTAGAACTTTGACTGATGCTGAGGTTCCAATGTATATGAAAGTAAAGAGTGATTTTATTGACTAGGAATGAAAAACTGGACAGGACAATATATGACAGATGGAAATGAATAGATTTCCTTGCTTACATCCAATAAGATATCATCAAGTTCTCAATGCAGGGGTTATTAGTTATCATAAACTAACAACAACAGCAGGGGATTAACTTGGCAAGAGGCCTTTGCTCATTCACTTTCCTTCTAGCATGAATAAGTTAGAACTTTCTGGGCAATCCCAAGATACTAAGTACATTTACCAAGCCTGTTTTAAACTCTCTGTGTCAAAAAGCAAAACTTATTCTTATGGCAATTGATGATCTCCAGACACCAACACTTTCTACTGGAAACTTAGCAAAACAAGATTGAAATTCACAAAGACCGTAACTTAATTCCAGATATATTGTAGATTCAACATATAATATGGCTTTTTAACTTGATTATTCCAGCCAAGCATAGCCTAAGCATTCCAAGAGGAGGGAGAAAAATGGATCTGCCTGGCTGTATATGGAAATGTCTGTCAACAGAAAGCCAAGTTCACATCTCAATGCATCATTTCTTCCAACATATCAATAGAGGAAATTTTCTCTCCATGGTTTAGATTCCTTTTTCTTTTTCCTTCAGTGATGTTAAGCCTAATATTCCAAGCTCATCCATTGCAATATTTCCCTAGGGAACAGCACTCAACTTGGAATTTGGCTTTATTCTCACACCGACTTAGCACATACAAGAAGCTCCTTAGTTAATAACCTTTTCAATTGCTCACACATTCTACCAATGTAAACTGGGATTCAATTACAGTCCAATTAGGGATTCCTTTGATCCCACCAGTTAAGGGGGGGAAAAACCATGAATCAGACGAACCATTTTCCATGTCCGAATATATCAACCAATTTCAAAGGCGATGGTTTCCAAGGATGGAACTATGAATAAGAAATTAGAATTAGCAAAACAAAATAAAATTTAACAATTGAATATGAAGAAAAACTACTTAAAAAGGTTTTCCTCCCATAAACTGTATCAGTTGCATATTCTATGACCTATTTAATATTTCAAGAATTGGTGGAATAAAGTTCTTTGTTTTATGGCTGTTGCATTTAATTCCAATAGTTCCATAAATAAGTGTCTGGCACTCTGGCCATTCATAAAATATTTAAAAAGACAATTTTAATTTTGGACAGGCAATAAGTCTAACAAAGTGGGGCTTGCAGCGAGGAAGAGGTATCCACCATAATGTCAATATCTTACAAAGCATACTTTCTTTAGTGGTAGAAAGGCAGGTTATCACAAGAGCATCTAGAAACTCCCGGCTTAGGAGTAAAAAAGCTGATTGCCATGTAAAAAACTTATCGCCTTCAAGTAACTCAAAGAGTCAGGTCAAGTCAACTTGTTGAGAACGAACTCTAGATATCTTATCATTCACCGAGAAACCACTAGCATGCTCGACTTACTTTTAAAGCACTAAGACTTTGAAAGCAAAAAAATAAACTTTTATACAAAAAAATCCATGGGTGAGCAATTAAAACATTTTCTCAAATAAGAGAAGATCTACAGCAGTTTATTAGTAAGGCAAGAAAAGTATATTTCACCCTATACTTATATGAGGTAGCATCTTCATCTTTTGAAATGATGTGTTCAACTTGTGGAAGATCAAATTCATCCAAACGCAAGAGAAGTAGGCCAAAATCAAATCCAATCCAGCTCATCACAAACCCAAGCAAGCTCAAATTTAATTTAGAAGTTAAAGCTAGATTGACTTAAGACTTGTGAGACCATATCCAGCCCCTTGGAATCAAACAGAGTTGACTTCATATTTCCTTATATTCTATCTTAAAATTACTATACTCAAAGCTGACACAAGCATAAGCCATATTCACCCTTATTTGAGTTAAATAAATAGCTAATTTCATGTCTAAATCCTAAATCATCACCCAGCATAGGTGAGGTTTAGTTCATGCCAATTCCAAACATGACTAGACCCATTTACACCAATACTTCTGCCTATACATTTTATCTGACCCTCTTTATTGTGCTCCCTGCAATCAGATGATTTTGTGTCAAGTATTTACCAAACACCAGATATGAAACGAAGCATTTCTCTTGAATGCAGCTTCATGCAGGCACTTTCTTACCGAGCCCTATAAAAAGAAACTGTAGTAGCAACATCAAAGATGTATATTTACAGTGAAGGAGTCTAGCAGAGCCCACCGTTGTTTTTGCAGTGAAGAAACAACACTAATTTTATCCATGAGACTTCAAACAGTGCCCTCATGTCCTTGTGAGTTATGACAGCAAGAAACGAAACTAAGTTAAAATCGAATAATGTTTTTTTAAAAAAAAAGCAACCAATGACTCCCTGGAAATTCACATCAAGCTGCCAATTCTGATGGATTTTAAAAGCAGCAAAATCATAGCTTACTTCTTTACCCTATGATCCATCAAACACAACTCAAAACCGCACTTGTTTAAAAGCCGAACTCTGAAGACGGCCAAGTTTGCCAAATATTTTGATGAGCGGTTTCCTCTGTTTGGCCCACTCGTATCTCTCGTACTCAATACTAAAAACATATTGATCAACAAATCTATCAATCACATTGCCTTTCGAGCAAAACCAAAATTTGATCAAAAACCCACAAATCCCCGAAACTTCAACAGAAATCTAAGCACGATTGATTTGATCACTCGATCCCCACACGGAATTTCACATAACACCCAAGAAAACAAACACTATCATTGTAGAGACCAGAGATTGCATCCAGCGTACAAAAGAACAAGCATCCAGAGTGGAACACAGTAAGCGAATAGATCAGTCTAAAGAAGAACAATTAACTAACGAGAGAGAGAAGAAGACGGGCAGAGAAGACCTTGGCTTGGTGTGCCTCCATGGATCTCAGTCTCAGTAGTTTCTTCTCGCTTTGGGAATCGAAGGTGCAGAGGTTCCCCGATTTAAAAGAAGGCGGAAGGGGTTCTATGTGCTATAGACCAGCCGCAATGGTGGGCCAGCGGCGAACATTGCAGGGGAGCCTCTCCATTACCGTTATTTTTGCTATTACTGGTTATGATGCAGACGCTTACCCACCAATATGAAGTAAAAATAATTATACTTTATTTATATGATTTATAGTATTAATATAAAAAATATTTATAATAATAGAATATATAAGGAATAATAATTTTATTAGAAAATTTAAATCCATAAATGTGCTCGTTGGTCCGTTATACTGTAGTATGAATGCCCAACTATTACAAAAGGGTGGCCAAATATACATATTCGAAATTGCACAGGACTCATCCTCATGACATAAATAGATAATATAAAAGTTGTTATTATATATTTTGATCATCATAGTAATATACAATCATAACTATCAGCCTTTGAGTTTCTACTATTTAGAAAGATACACACATATTATACACACACATACATACATATCTTATTTACATATATTTTGGAAGAGTCATGTATAACGATGAGGAGAGTGTTTTTCTCTTTGTTTAGTGCTATTTTTTTCCTCGGTAATAGTGATTTTAATTTAGATGAGGATAATAGGGGAAAAAAGTGTCTAGGTTTACATAAATTGAGAGAGAGAGAGAGAGAGAGAACATCCTTACATGAGCATCCTACTTATTTTTTTCCTTTTCTTAAGCACAGGAACTCCTTCTCTTTTCTCACTCCTTTTGTAAAAACAAATCGACAAGGCCTAATTAAAATAGAAAAAAGAAAAAGATATGCCCACGTATTGCTTAACTCCATGGCCTTATTCTTTCTCTCTCTTGTCATTTGGATTTCTAGTTGATCTTAATTAAAATTATTTTTTTTTTATTTTTTCAAGAAAATGATTAGGCATGGAATATTAAAATAGGGAAAACTATGAGATGATGACGTATTGCCTGACTCTATAATTTTATCCCTCTTCTACCTTTTTTTTTTTTTTCTTAATCAGAGTTTCAATTGAAAGGAGAATACATTTAAAAAGTGAATATTTGAGTAAATAACTTAAGTTCAGACTTAATAGTACAGTGAGATTATCTATTTAACCATATGGGTAAGCCCGCATGCCCTATAGAAGTCCAGGATTAAGTAATCTATTTTCTTGCTATTTATTAAAGATCTTGCATCCATAAAGAAAGATCAAATTTATATATTTTGCTACCAAATTTCTATAAGAGAGGGGCAATTAAAGTTTAGGAGAGTCTCTTTTTTTTGTAAGAAAAAGAGAAAATAGAGTAATTTTCATCAAAACATCCATAGAATATAAAATTTAAAATATTTAAAATATTATAGAAGTTTTCTAGGTGAACGATATTATGATAAAAGAAAAATTTAACATTCATGCACTTATATAATTTTTAAGATAATGAAAACAACAATCCATTGTTTGACGGGTCTAATTTACATTAAAATGATTACTAGTAAACAAAATGATGCCAATAGATTGAGTTCCAATTAAATTTGACTATATCTATATCCAAATCTAAAATTACTATATATTATAATCAAATCTAATTTTAATTATAATTTTGCTCATATCCAATATTATACCTTGAAAACTTTGTTAACATGTCAAGTGCAGAACCATAATAAGGTATTTAATAAGTTATTTACTGCTTTTCACCTGTTTTTCTTATTTTATCTTGATTTATTGAAAATATTATCTCATAAAATATGAACAATAGAAAATAAATAATTATATAAAATAGTAAAAATATTATCATAAACAACGAGTCTTTTTGTAAAAGGATATATATTTTTTTGATAAGGCAGATGATTCACGCTATTCCAGTATGACACATCAAAAAAAAAAATCCTAAGAACCATCAAAGTATCTACAAAATCAGTGCAAACCACATCAACAAAGTAGTTAGAGACATAGGATGTTGTTCAATCATCCTCATTCATCTTGCGGTAGATATAGTGGACAAGGAATGATGTCTCTTCTCTTATCATCCACCAAATATTCTATAAGAGTGAGTGGGTATTTGTGTCTTCACACTCTGTCTCAATTTAATTAATCATGATAGTTGAGTCATCCTCAATAGAATAGAATGAGCTCATAAGACATGCTAGGTATAGTTATAAACCATCTAAGCAATCTCAACTTTGCCACGATGACAGTGATGCGGAAGATTGTTGCACTATTTATTGCAACAAGTCCTAAATTTAGATTTTTAATCATAAAATCAACACATCCTCTATAATTTTTGTCAATCACACGACCATCGGAGTTAATTTTAAGAAAACATAAAAGTGGAGGCTTCCAAATGTGTTGCCCCAAAGGATCAAGAGAAGTTCCAGGTGTCCCTAAATATCATAGGTTATTCGGCAGCGCATGTGACCGTACGATCTCAGGGCATGGTTTCAATCAATAATCGAAATTTTGTTGATAAATATATAATTGCATGTGTATATATCATAATTATTTTTTTAATTGTAAAAAAGATAAAGGAGTGTCAAACTCCCCAAAATAGAAAAAAAAATTATCAAACACCCTGCCGGCCTGCGGCAACGAGATCATATCCTCCTCCCAGCCTTTCACCCACCCTACTCCGCCAACCTAATTAGTAATCATACCCAACGAGAGCGACACCAAGATCCGGTAAGCGTACTAATACGGTGACCACAATCCTCCACCAGCCTAAGTGCCTAACCCTTCCTTTCAATTTCAAACGGGCCAATCCGCTCCCCTCCCCCATACGTGGGTCCCACCGCCCCCGTAGAAACCAAGTCGCAAAACCCCAGGCTATAAAGCCTTCCACCAAAAGAAAAGAAAAGAAAAAGAAAAGGCCGAGAAAATAAAAAAGCGAGATCCTTCTTCCCGAGATATAGAGAGCAGCCGATCCATCGATCGAGAGAGAGAGGGATCGGCTATGGCGACGGAGCGCGAGAAGGAGCGGGAGGCGGAGCTGGAGAGCGCAATGTACACCAACTGCCTCCTACTAGGGCTGGATCCGGCGATCCTCGGCATGGGCGCTGGCGGCGGCGGCGGCAGCCCCCGCGTCGGTCACTTCCGCCACTCCAACCCCCGGATGGGCGAGCAGCTCCTCTATTTCCTCCTCTCCGCTCTCCGGGGCCCAGTCCAATCCGCCAAGGCATGACCCGACCCAATCCCCCCGTTCCTTCCTTTCCTTTTCAATGTCTTCGTCTTCGAATTCGATCTGGATCGGCATTTCTCGCCGTGGGTTCTTCCGATTCTCTGTATTTGTTTTTAATTGACTGGGATCTGTTGATCTGGCAGGATTTCGACAAGGTGTGGCCGATCTTTGATTCGGCCCAATCCCGGGACTTTCGAAAGGTTGATCCTGTGTCTCTCTTTTGGTGTGAATTTTTGGTTTTTGGAGTGTTTTTTATGCTGAAATCTGTGTTTTTCTTATCTTGTTTTTGCTGGGAAGATTGTGCAAGGGATCATAAGTGAGCTGGAGTCCCAAGGGGCATTGCCAAGGAGTAATTCTAGGGTTTCGTCGCTTGCAACTTGTTGTGGGCCGAGGCCAGTTCTCATCTTTCCACATTTTGTTTAAGCATTCTGCTGTTTTGATTCAGATCATAAGCTTTTGTTCTTTTCCTGTTATGAGAATGTTGGTACTCATATCACGTGTTTGCCAAAGTGATGCTCGGATGTAATTTCAATTCTGGATTGGTATTGCTGGATAATTTGGAATTGTCTCTAGTGGACATGATTAAGTTACCAACTTTGCGGGCCATTTTATCTTAAATTTAGCTCTATGTCATGATCTTAGCGTATGCGTTACTTCTAGAATGTTGGCAGATTTCTATTTGCATATCTTGTGGGTGATTTTTATGCTGTCACTTAGCATGTGGTGTTGGAAATGCCATTGGATATTTGTCCAAATTGCGCAACATGGCAGACAAGTATTCCACCCTTGACTCGAGGCACGATGTGCCGTATGATAATGGTTTTGAGATTACAAGCAGCATGATGCTGAGACTTCAAAATTTATGAAAACTGGATTTGTGGTGGTTTTTGTGATATCGCATGACTTCTATAAAATATTGGGCTTCAAACTGGGAGGAGTTGCATGCCATATATAGATGCATCGTTTAGACTAAGGTAAGATAGAGGTTACATTCAAAACACTCGTTATAATAATGAAATATCAGACACTGATCCTCACTTTCTTGTTGCTTTCTACTTAAACATCATCCATCTTCTTGTGTACAATCATTTCTCTTATTTCTTCTTTCCTTTCCCTCTGTTTTTGTTATAGAAATTTATATAAATCATATCCATCAAAGAACCCATAGGATTAATGTTTTTTAAATTCCTTGAGATGGTTTCCTCTTGTGATATATTGCATATTGAAATAACCTATTCTAATTATTAGAAGTTAAGAGGATATGATTATTATTTGGCTTGCCAAGTATATTAGATCCTATTCTAGGTCTTGATCACTAGAATGAGAAGCGTTTGTGTATACAGGTGTGGGTAAAAGGATATTCTAGAAATGCTTTAATTGCAGAAGGGGGTGCAGGTTTGAGATTTAGAGGAGGTTCTGAAGGGGGTACATTAACATAGATCGAAGATTCTACTAAGTTCCAGGTGGATATAATCGTGAGTTTTCAAGTGCAGTCAATCTCTTTTATGTGATTACTTGCTTTCCAGTGTATGAATTACATTGTTGACTGCCTTATGTGGGTACCCAAGTGGTGCCAAGTTTGGAGCTAGCTCGAACTCATGCTTGAAGGCATTGTTAGTATTTTCCTATGGAGTTGTTGCCTTGTATAGGAGTTGATTTAGAATGTAAGTTTAAGTGGTAAAAGGTAAAGAGAAGGGAGAAAGCATTGCAGTTGATTTCTTTGAATTTAAATTTTTGGTAGGGTCAACCACATTTGATTTTATCAATCGCTATTGGAAGTCTAATTTTGCCCTTTTGCTTGTTTTCTTGCTTTCAAATTCTTTTTGTAAATGAGATGCAATATTCATGTCTGATGAAGAACTACATTTCACGAAGATATATAATCAAGATATGATATGCCTAAGGTTTGCCTCAAAATTTGAACTTTGGATGTAATGGGCCAAGTGACCATGTTAAAGTGAATCTTTTGACCATTTTGTTGAACTCATGAAAATTTCAAGCTAAAACACAGTGAAGGTGCAAAATGAAGAAAGGAAAGGACAGATTGCAGTTGAAGTAGTGAAACTTTGATGTCAAAACATAGTGAGATGGTAATTTGACATAGGTACATCACTGGAAAGTGTTGGAAACTGCATAAATATCCATTACATGTAAAAATTCCGAAGATTAATTTCAGATTAATAGTGATCCAAGTGGATCAGCTACATCATGGTTTGACCTGCACCCAGCTTGATTTTATCAGACTTGTACTTGTCTTTTAGGGATAAACAAGAGTGAGTATGTGCAAGACAAAACACAATTTTGTGTAAATAGAGCAAGGGACTTCAATGAAATATAGCCATACCTTAATCATTAGATGGAAGTTAAATGAGGGCCAGATGCTGTTTTTTTCCCATTTTTTTTCTTATAGTTTGTCTCACCTCTTTACCATGATATTCATTACGTCATTATTTGTCTATAGTTCTTACTTTGAAAGATTTATTATCCGGTTTACTTTCTATTTTGATGAACATAATCTCTCTCTCTCCCCCCCCCCCCCATTTAAGATATTGATGCCTTATGCTTTTTGTTGGTCGGTTTCTTGGATCAATCAGTGCAACCATTGCAACATCTAAAGTATGAATTCCATTGAATGCAGATTTGTTGAGCTTTTGTGGCAACTTTCCGTGCATGCCTTACGAGAAGTTCATAAGAGAACATTTGCTGCTGATGCAGCTTCTAACCCTCTACCTGCTCCACTAACTGATGTTTCATATTTGCATGCAGCTGCATTACTTCCTGTGACCAAGGTAATCTAGCTGACTTGATCTTCTATTTTATTAGGTAATCTTTGTTTGTTTTTTTTTTTTTGGATCATATCTTTTGACTGGTAGTACTTGGATTATGGTATGCCATTTGTTTCAATAATTTACATTAGAGTTTTGTTTTGTCTAGTGGTGTTCCCTTGCTTTCTTTTATAGAATGATTATGAAGAGCAAGTTGAAATTTCAATTAGTTCATTTAAAAAAAGCAAAAAGACAACTATTTTGGGATGGTTATAGCTTTTTGGTAATGAGCAACATAGGCTGGCTATTGGCTTGATGGGTCAGACCGTAGTCAGGTCTTGTTTGGGCGGAATTAAAAATCAGGTTTCTGGATGGTTGATCTCAGTTTTTCATGCACAGAAATGTTTGGATTGAGTGAAAAATGTCATCAACCTACCCCTTTTGTGAAACTGACCACTTGTCTGATTATTGCTTCCTGCTCCTCTACTCCTATGCTTCCATTTCCGACCATCACACCCTCTCTTCTCTCTTTTTACTCCTCTTCTTGCCTTATCTGCTCCTCCCTCTGCCTGCTTCCATTATTTCCCTCCTTGCTCCGACATCCCACCATGTTACATGCATAATCATCTAGCTTTTTGTATGCCCCACGTCTGTTGTGGTGTTCATGGCCTCAATGCTGGCTCTGCCTTGTTATGTTGCTGTTCAGGACCTCTTTAATTCTTGCCCTTCTTTTATCTTGTCTTTCTCTGTCCCTCTCTCTAATTCCCTTGAGAGGTGGTTAATCATTTATCAAAAGGCCAAGTTTTCTTGGGCCTTGAAAAGGAGGTTAGAATCTGGCCTGAATCTTCCTAATGGGTGTGCACTGCATGCCTCTTGGAAAATTTGAGCTGGCCTTGAGGAAGGTACCAGCTCTCCATCTTGTCTTCACATGTTAAATATTTCTTCCTTGCTTGGTATTTGTTAATCAGAAGCATATAGCAATTAGTTGTTACAGATTCAAGCTGGCGGCTTTTTTACAGCTTTTATAACCCTTTCTTGCTAAACAGGCTAGAATAGCTCTCGAGCGAAGGAGATTTCTGAAAAATGCAAATATTGCTGTTCATAGGCAAACTATGTGGTCTAACTTAGCCCATGAAATGACCGCCGAGTTTCGTGGCCTTTGTGCTGAAGAGGTAGATGGTAACTTCCATAGAGTCCCTTAAATTATTACATATGATGCATTCATTAGTTTCTGCTCCCAAATCCCTCTTTTTGTACATCAGTGTTATTTATATACCAATTGCTATGATCAGGCCTATTTGCAGCAAGAGTTAGAAAAGCTACAGGATATGAGAAACAGAGCCAAGTCAGAAGGGGAATTGTGGGATGATCGCATCTCTGGCTCTTCTGGTCAGAATTCCCATCTAGTATCTAAGGCGACTCGCCTTTGGGAATCATTATTAGCTCGCAAGAGTAAGTTCAAACTGTTATCATTCAAATACACATGTATGTGCTTTTCCTTGAACTGTTTGGACAACTTCCTTGAACTGTCAGAGTTTGCAGGTCTGACGCTAAAACATCCTCCTTTTGTATTGCCTTAAATGCTTAAGGTTGGCTCTAGCTTATTTCACACTCAAGTGATACCCACTTATTGAAAAAGCTGTAAGCTATGGTTATTAATGTCCTCAGGACCCAATTTATAGAAGCTTTGTAGGACATCCTTTATAAGATGAAATTACTAGAGTTCATTTCGATAGAAGTGGATAAGACTTTCCTTCTTCATCTATTTTCTAGCAAAGATTTTGGGAAATTGGAAGATGGCATCCTAACTATGTTTAGAGATTAGAGTTAGGGCAGCTTTGATAAATTACTAACATCATCTGGTGCCAATCTATAATACAAAATAAGTATATAAAGATTCTAGGCTTATAAGTACCTTGTTAGGTGTGGTTTATTATTTTCACATCTCTTATCTCCGAATTAAGTACGAAGATATTATTATCAATCAGAACATGCTTTTTAGGAATGGTGAAGTGTCAAAGTGTCATACTTGGTTTTATTCTCATGCGTGGATATGTCCTTTGTAGGAGTCATGAGGATACTCCAGGTTTTATTTGCAAAACTCGATGTTTGGGCTCCTAGAGAATTAAGCAGGTTTCCATCTTAGATAATAATACCAATCAAAGGATGCTTTTTCGGAAGGGTGAAGTAACGTGCTTTGGCTTTGTTGTCATGCATGACTGTATCTGCTGTAGGGTTCATGAGAATATTCTTGCTTTAATTTGCAAACTCAAATCTAGGGTCTTGAAGAAAAGGTGCAAGCGGATTTTTCAATCTCAAATCTTTATTCTAATTGTTGGCATTTTGATACTACACTCATCGCATGTGGATTGACCCCTGTTTTCCTGTAAGTTGGAAAAATATTCAACAGATTGATGAATAAAATTAGATACGGGCTTAATTTTGACCTTCTTTCCCATGGAGGAAAGTCATTTGAAGTTTTCTGTAGAGGATAACTTGGAGTTATGCTTCAATAGCACCAAGCAAATAGAAAACAATTTTTGGTTGTTATGAGTCTACCCAAGTTGCAATTAGTTCTTTATTGCAAATATTTGTTTCAAGATCAAAATTTATATGAGAGAGATGCAAAAAAGGTTAAACTAGAGTCGAATCCAGTCCTCTTTCAACCCAGAGAACAGTAGCCTCGATCAAGCTCCAATGAAGATAAAATTTGATATGAGAGAGAAGCAAAAGGGTTATAAGTTTTTGTCCCATCCATTCCCCTGTTGACCGAAGAACTGCAGCCTTTTATTGAGCTTGAATGTGGAAATTGCCTTGCAGTATGATGAAGCATCTTTACTTCTTTTGGGGGTTGATATATTCTCTGTGTTATCCTCTTTATCAGCCCGAAACTCTTTTCTAAACTCTCTACCATGACATTGTTGCTAGCAAGCTTGGAATGTTTTGGCTAGATTTAGTGGGACGCGTGAAAGCTGGATGTCCAATTTTACATCTCACTACTTAGGCTTGTATATGTTTGCTTAAAGTTGTTGAAGAGATAAGACCTTACTAGCTGGAATCTAGTACGTAGGTTAATGCACCTGCTTCGAAATCTTTCTGGAATCCTGAAACTACACCTGCTTCCTAAGTGCTTTCTTACTAATAATGTTTCTACAATATCCATCTTCCACGTACACCGCATTCGCTCCTGATTGTGGCAAGAATGGGACTCAAAAATTAGAAGTTATTAATAAATATTCTTTTGGGAAAATGGATGTGTGTGCTTTTTATTTTTTTTTTTGAAGGATAGATTGCAAAATAATTGTTTTCTACCTGCAGTCTACATCCCCCCAATCTACCACCCTAAAATTGGTAAGGTATCTTCCAATTGAAACAATTTCTTGAAGGTCTCATTTGCAAAGAGATTATCTTTTATTTTGTGAGGGAGGATAAGTATTAGATCTCGGTATTAGAATTGGTTGGCTGAGTTTCAAAATCAATTATTTATGGTTATATTTAACTGTCTTATTTCTCCCTAGGTGCATGAGCATCAAATGCCATCAATAAGGTGGGTCTCTATACCTGCTAGCTAACCTTTCAGGTTTCATGATATACCCCTTCTGACTAAAGTTGCTTCATCTTCAACACCAATTTTTAATGTCTTGTTGGCGGTTGATTGTACAAAGTTGCTTAATCATCCCACCAAGCCTTCCTACCTTGGAGTTTGCTCCATGGATGATTCTATTGTTGTGTGAAAAGCTTGGATGAGTATGAAATTTTGGTTGGCTTAAAGAGATGGTAGCCTCTGAATATGATGGAAGCATTGGAAGGAATATATTGTTCAGGACTTTTGGGGTGTATTATTTTGGTGGTTTCACATTGGTATATTATTTTTTTTCTTAATGTGTTAAAAAACTATGTTTAGTTTGCAATACATACTTTTTTAATTGATGACAAACTTACATACGATCATGGAGATGCCTATGAGATTCCAAATCAAGAATACCTGAGCCTATGTTGGAATTTTGCTTCTCTTTCAATTCACCGACAAAATTAATGCTGAGATGGTTCCATATGTTTCCCATAAGTTACAAAATTTTAATTTAATCTAGAAAATGCTTCCCAACATTTAAAAAAGTGAAGAAATGACAAAAGATTGGATAAACAAAAGTACAGGCTGTAACTCTAAAACTAGCTGTTTATTTAGGGCATGTATAGGAACAACCCAATCTAGTCTTGTGGGAATCTGTGGGCTGAGTTAGTTGGGCCCATTTCAGATCAAGCCAAACTTCCATTTCCTGTGGGATCAGAAAAGACCTATTGAGATTTTGTTTTAAAAATAAGTACTGTGATTTTCAGACCCTCCCCCCCCCCCCCCCAACTCCCCCCTTCCCCTTGCTTTTTTCCCTCCCTCCCTCCCTCTCTCTCTCTCGCTCCCTTTCCCACTGCCCTCTCTCTCTCCGGTCCCTGCAGGAGTACCCAAACAGGCCCTTAGATTGTTAAATGGATTAAGTGATAAAGGGAGCTTAGTATATTGCTTGGTTAAGAGAAAAATTGCTTCAAGTTTCTTATTGGAGATATTTTAATTGCTATTCAAATTTTGTGAAGTTTAGGTGCTAGTCTGCATGAACGGTGTAATGTAAAGAAAAAGGCTGATTGATCTTGACTGCAAGGATTCAGGTTTCAGCGGGATGTCCCACGGGACACCAGAACGGGGTACCATCTCATATGCCGCGACAGGGCATCCCGCTAGCATCCCAGCGGCCCTGATCGGGATGTCTTGGGACATTCTCTGTCCCGAGTGTCGGGACGGGGTGGGATGGCGGCGCGTTCCGTTCCATAGGAAAATCGGGATAGCCTCGTCTCATGGGATTTAAAATCTTGCTCAACTGAAACATCATCTTTTTTGGAAAATTACAAGTCTAGAATAGACGATCTCTTTTTTTTTCCTGAGCTCCTTGTTCCATGTTATCATACATGTTGCTGCTTTTATTTTTTATTTATTATGTTTGTTTTTGCCAAAAGGGATATTCAAATGTGCTATATGCAGTGGCACTATCAATCCTTCATGGTGTTGGAAGAATAATGTTTTATTCCAACATCAGGCAGAAATCTGTTTGATTGTACATGTTTTGTTAGATATAAAGCTACAAAATGATTTTCTTATGCAATAAGGAAATTACTAATATTTTATTCAGTTTAGTAAAATATGACATTGCTACTTGTGTTTCCTTTGTTTCTTTTTTTTCTTTATCAAATTGTTTTAGTGGGTCCTACTGAAAATAAAACTTTATTCTATCATGGACTTATATGTAATCGTGCTTTTTTTTTTGTCTTAAATGCAGTTTCTCCTTTTACATTTTGCCTGGCTTGCTCTAGGAATATTTAATATTAATTTTTGTATGCAGGTCAACATGAAGTTTTAGCTTCTGGCCCTATTGAGGACTTGATAGCCCATCGTGAACATAGGTGAAACATAAAATTTCCTAGAATATATATATAAACAAAACTAGATGGTTTCTTACATTCAGGTTGTTTTTATCAGGTACCGCATCTCTGGAACATCTTTGCTTGCAGCCATGGATCTAAGTTCACATGTTCCTTATTCAGATGTGCTATCAGTTCGCACTGGCGAAATGTCTCCACCCATAGATAATCGGGAGCAAACGGATTCGCCTCAGTTTCAAGGGAAAAATGAAAATCTTTCTAGGGCAGATGACAGAAGTGGGAGAGTTCACCCCACTGTTGATGTAGCCGAAATTCTTAGACGTTGGACTCATGCTTTACAACGTATTCATAAACAATCACTTCACTTGGTAAGTTAATCTGTATTGCAAATTAAGCTGCCACATGTATCTGCATTTAAAATCATCTGTTATCGGGATTTCTTTTTTACCAAAGAACTACTTAAAATATTCATATGGTAAGTGTCTTATGGTTGCATGACTGGCTCTTTTGGAGGCCACATTAGTATCGTCTGGTGTATGTTTGAAGATCAAATAAATTTGTCAACATTATGCATGAGTTTACAAAACCTATGCTTCACCACACAAGTCTGGTGCAGATCTCTAAGTACTGGACATGAAATTCAGTCTTCTTGTGTTGTTGTTTTTTTGTATATTCTGTTGGAAAACATTCTTTACTCGCTGATGTCAAACAATTAATCTAGATGGAAATTGATGCCTTTGATAGTTTGGTCTGTTTTGTGCTACTAACAGTATAATGTCAAACGTCTTGTTTATCTATTTGAGGCACAGCACATCTTCAACAATGTTAGTCAAGTAAAAAGGTGGAAAAATTCATGTGCTTGGATATCTTTTTTCTTCCTTTCATCATGGTGGTAGACGTGTAGAACATCTTAAACATCTTCAAGCCATAATTCTCCAATAACATCAAGTCCTTTTATGGGCTAAGGCTTATTTGTGAAGGTTTAAGATATCACTTTACGAATCCGACCACATGGATCATCTTGAATTTTATCTTTGCCTGAATTTAACTTGGCTTTATAAAGTGCTCATTGATCCTTCAGTATCCAGCTAATTTATATGGTATCAAATGAAGTATGATTTGCATAAATTTTGATGTAATAAAGAATAAACATAAGAAGTATGTACCAGAAAGAATAAACATAAGACCATGTACTTACTTTTCATCCTTAATATGTGATGTATGATTTGTTATTTGTGTAGGGTTAACTCTAGTTGTTTTGCCCTTAAGATGTTGTAAATTGCAATGAACAGAGATGAAATGTGACAATATTACTTCTCAACACAACAAATATGCAAATAAATAATTACACCTTTTTTTTTTCTTTTTTTTTGCATTATAGATACCAGCAGTGCTTGAAGTGATATTCTGTATTTAGCTTTTTCCCCCTCTTCTGCTTCCATAATGCTATGTTCACGAGATACTACAGGCTTATAGTATAACCATAAAGCCAAGGTAGTATAGTGCTTACCATCCTTTGTGTGAGGTGATAAATAGAGCCGTAAAATGTGGAATGCCTAAATTTTAGCTGATTCATTGCAAAGTATATGCAACACAATTGCAACAAAATAATAAAAAGTTCAGGTTACACACAAAAAAAAAAAAAAAAAAAATGCTTCACTGATATTAGTGGATCATATTTTGCTTTCAACCTAAATCTTTTTTTTTGGGTAGCCCAAAAGGAGGAAGACTTTAAAGAGGTTTTTAATGTGTAGCTGATTTCAAATCTCTCAGATTTGTTGTTCTGCTGTAAAAAAGAAGCACGTATCAGCATGTAGGCTTAGCCACGAAGGAGAATAGGAGGATTGGAAAAGGGATAATGGATGAACATTTGCTGAAGATTTTAGCAGATGTTGACCCAGATCGGTTATAGTCCGAGTTTTTTATTGTTAATTGCCATAAACAACATTTGAAGAGGATAAATTGTTAATAGAGTAAAATAAGAGTTTAAGGGAGAGAGGAGGGGATGCAAAGGGCTGAATCTACCCTTTCTTTTCTTCACATAAAATTCAACATATCATGCCTAACATTTTTTTTCCTCAGAATACCTAGTTGGTTTGATGGATTGATTTGATTGATGTAGCATTAAGATTTGGATTTTCGGATCCTATGTATTTTAAATCCTATTTGTTCATAATTCTTCTAGTAATAACGTGAATTTTTAAAAATATTAATAATTACATTAGTATTACTGAGAACTTGATATCTAGTAAGTAAATTTTTTAGCAGATAAATTGTGAACCAAGAAATTTTGTACCGGCTCGAACCGGCCGGTACACCCTGTATCGAGCTGGATTGGCAGGGAATTGGGATGGTTCGGTCAGGAAAACGATATACAGAGGTGGAGAGGAAAGAGAGAAAAGAGAGAGAGGAGGAGAGGAAGAGAGAGCAGATGCCGTTGGAGGCTGGTTGTGGCTGCTAGAGGGCCGCAGAAGACTTTGCGGCTCGACTATCGCCCAATAGGGCTCTTAAATGAGTGAGAAAGAGAAAGAGAGGGGAAGCGATATATCGGAGGGAGGTGCAGCCGGCGGAGGAGCCGTTGGAGATTGTCGGATGGCCGTCGTGGCCACTGGGCGGCGGAAACTGCGCGCGCGGGGCGCGGCCATGGAATAGGGGCGACAACCCCCGTTCCTTCATCACATTTTTTTTAAAATGACGATGAATAGTGAAGCTGGCAATTGGTTTGCCGGCATCACTTAAATAAAACCAGTAGCAAACCCATTGCCGGCTTCATTTTTTGAATTTTTTTTTTAAAAAAAAGACAAAAACAGTGAGCCGCAAGAAGCTGGCAATCGGTTTGCTGGTTTCACTTAAGTGATTGTCGGCTTCACGCTTTTTCGGATTTTTTTTAAAGAAATCTTTCACGCTCGCAGTGCTGCACGCGTGGAGTGCACCTTTCGGCTGTCTGACTGCCTCTCCGATGGCTTCTCCTCTCTCATTTTCTTTTCCCCCCCTTCTCTCTCTCTCTCTCTCTCTCTCTTTCTCTCTTTTCCTCCTCCTGATTCACTTTCTTTGCCTATGTTGGTTCGCATCGGTCCAATCCGTACCGCTTGCTGGCCGGCACGGGTTCCAGTACCGAGTCTGTGAACTTTTTTGTGAACGGTTTTGTTTTGGAATGACTTGCCAAGGAAGGTTTATGGATTATAATAACAGTGTTAATGAATCAATTCTTATCCATCTAACTAATTGTATCATGACTTGATTTGTCCATTCTGATTTGTTACTTGCCATCCAATAAGCTAGTCACATAATTGTTAATCAGTTCTTTGATGAATAGTTTATTAGTCACTACAGTTGTTTTAGATATTAATTTATTTTGTAAATATTTATTGTGCCATAGGGAATATGTATATCATTGGATTCTGCCACATGTTATTCCATAATCTTGGCATCTTTGATTTTTTTATTGCATTTTAAATCATGCTCATACTTTTATTGGAGGCTACCCTAATACGATTAATTTCTTCTATAACAATGTTTACAATTTTTGGTGACCCAAGAAATTGCTGTTGGTATAGGCTAAGGCTAATGATGGGGAGGGCCCAGAACTACTTCGTAGTACATCTGACACCAGTGCAAGTGGTCATGCTGAGTCATTGGCTGCAACCCTTGCAGAACATCGGCAACATTTAGTTAGCATACAGGTTTGGCGATACTTCCACAGCAGTTATCTTATTCATAACTGTTTTTGCTGTAACTGAAAGTTTGATTTTATGATTGATGGATTAGACGAAGCATGTGTTCTTTTATCCAAAAGAGGAAACAAAATATAGTCAAGAAATATACAGCATGCAATGTACTGAGTTAAGACAAGAAATTTAGCAAGCATCTTCCGCTGTCTTTTGTGTGGAAATAATTTTATCCTTCTTGTTCGGGCTGTCATTGTTCATGAAGTTCCTCTATATTGGATTAAGGTTTGTCCTCGTAAAAATCTAAATATGTGAATCACTGAAGTTGAGAATAAAGGACTAACAGCCAAAAGGTTTCATTGGCATATGGTGAAAATCATTTAGTTTATTGAAGATTATCTATTTTTGGAGTTAGCACCAAATCTTGTTACAACACTAAGGATTGGACTTCTTGGAGTTCCTAGCTATTAGGAGGATTCCTTGAAAGGAGAGTTGTGTATAGAAAGGTTCTCACTTATGTGTTTATGCAGATAATTGAGGGGGTGGTTTAATTCCTCCTCTTTCTTTCCTTCTTTTATTGCCTCCAAGATTTAAAGAGATTCTTTTTTTTTTTTCTTTTTCCTTTTCTCAGGTCTATTATAAGAATATATTTAGTTATTAGAAAACATAAACTAATAAAAAGGGTCAATGTAATGAGTCTAGATGAAGATAATATTACTTCAATTAATGTGCTGATGTTCTTTCTATATAGATAATATATTTGAAAGATGATGTTTAATCTTCTAGTGCTTATAGCACTAAGCATGCTAGTATGCTTGATTGTATTACTTGCTATGTTACTGATTATGAAGTTAGGTTTGTAATATGAGTAAAACTGTCTTGTAGGAGTTCATTCTTATGACTTCTTTTTAGTTACATGTTTGTTTATAGCTTTGACCCAAAGACTCTGCAAATAAGTTTGATTATGAGCTAGGGAAAATCTAGCTCTTGCCTACTTCTGCCTAAACTCTAACCTCAAGCTTACAATCAAACCTATTTTGAACCAATAAGCTTAAAATGAACCTAACCTGGCACCATCAAGGAGGGGAAAACTCTAATCTCAAACATAAAATCAAGCCTAATTTGGTCCTGTTTGGCCCCATCAAGAATGGGCTTAAAATCAAGCCTAAAGTAATCCCATCATGAAGGGCAACCTCTAATCTCATGATCAAAGCAAGCCTAATTTGGCTCCATTAAGAAGGGGTAGATAGATCAACTGCTTATTTGTCTGTTTTTGATTGAAAACAAGGTTGTTCATTAATTTAGTGGTATTTCAATTACATAACAACTTGGAATTAAGGTGCCCATACATACTGTGTTTAATCTACAATCTGTACCATTTCTGATAGGTCATCGACATGGTAAAACTTTGTATCTCTATATTTGTATCTTTTGGCCTGAATTGATGCATGTCCTTTTGATACATATTGTTACAGGTAGATACATAGTGGCACAACCTTTGTTCTTCTCTAAATTGCCTGGAACACTTCATCAGTATTTTTATTACTATTATAGATTTGTTTATAGTGAACTTGGAAAACTGATCTACAGATTAAGTAATAATGACTATATAATTATTTGGAAAGCACCACCATATTATATAATGGTATCCCATATTATATAATATTCCAGTGGTACTTTAATATATTGACTTCCCATAACAGCAATACTATTTGTATAATACTCAACATACATTGGTAATTTGTAAAATAATTGGACATTTCTGATAGTTCTTAGTGTGATTGTTTGAACTTGTTTGTGTTATTGTGTAATTTAGTTTTGTAAAGTTAATCTATGTAATGAATAACTTGAAGCTAAACTGCATACATATTGAATAGCAACCAACATAGTTATGTAGAATGGTTTATGATCTTAAATTATTATGAATTAGTTAAAAACTAAATTTATATGTTTCCAACTTGTCTACTTACTGACATAAAATTACCGAAGTGGGTTGATTTATAAAATAAGTTGAATAAAGAGATGTAGCTTAGCATACTGGTTCTGAATTTTACTATATTTTTTACATACCACATACATAATCATGTGCATGTTGTGCTGGTGTTGATTGGCATGGACATGATATTTGAATCCTTTATCCTTCATGACAAGTCACCAAACTTCCTAAGAAACATGTACATCTGCTTATATTAATTTCCTTGTTAACTGATAGTCATAAATTTATACTACTATATTCACAAGAGTAAATTAAATCATGTAGGTTTCATTCATTAACTATTATAGTTTTCATAATTCTGTAGTGTTTTTGTCTCTTTGGATTGCTGTGGAGAAAATAGAAAATAGAGATACCAGGCAACATTCAAAAAATCTTGGCTCTGTCCAGAAAATATTCGGATGATGCAATATTTTCTCACCATTTGATTGGTGATATGAGTACTTCTATTAGTCATGTGATATAAGGCTTTTCCTACTCATGGATTTTAAAAGTGGATGGTAATATTTATGCTGAGACATTTGCTTTCATCATGAAGATGATTAGTATCAATGTTAGACATATGACATGGATGTCAAGTGTTAAGGTGTTCAAATGATCCTGATTGCTTTGTGATATTAGTAAAAACTTTGGTAAATTTAGTAGTAGAGTTATGAATTTTATGTAGAAATGCCAAGCAGTCACATAATGGCGATGATATCTTGCATTAATGACTCGATGTGTCAAGGAGTGTTATGGAGCATTGAATGCTGGACATGTCCAAAACCTAAGATGTGGATTGTCAAGGTAACACCGACTGTTATGTGCAATTGGATTACTGCATTATCTTGCCTAGTCTGCTACTGCTTGAGCTGAAGATCACGTTGTTGTACAAAGGAACATGTGCGAGTGCCTATTGAGCCAGTAGACCAGTGCAAATTTTATGATAGGCTATTTAAATAAAAATCTATGCTATTGATCAAGATCTGGAGCATTATAATGTTGAGGTGGTAAACCTGGAAATTTCATACCTGTGCATCAAGTGGACAAGATGAATGATTTATTTGTAAGGGACAATGATTTATTATAATTTATGGCTTAAAACGTCAGAATCCACTAGAATTTGATCTGTATGTGTTGCAGATTGGATCGTGGTCAATAACCTAGCATTTTGGTATCCTATTGCTTCCGGTAGATAAGAAAATGATGACCAAAGTATTTGATTTTAAATTTCTGGGTATTTGATATGTCATAATTCATGATTAATGTTGTGAATTTTCAATATAGGTGGTCCATCATATGCATATGTGCGTACAGTGAATTTTATTTTGACTTTATTTCATTCTTGGTAGTCGTTGATCATTACTGGTTCTTACAATAAAGACCTTGCAGAAAGGGGATGTGCACCGCCGTTCTAGATGTAATCTCCTTGATGTGTAGTGTCCCCATTCTTGTATGTGCATTTATATTACGGAAATTGTCCTAATGGCGACTAAAAATCATATATTTCGTCATTTCTTCATTTTACACTGTTGCTATTTTTGTGCCGAAAATTCAGGCCATGTTAAGCCATATATTTCAATAGTTTTGATTACATCCTCATATCAACTGCCTGCAATGCAGGGCCTCATCAATCAACTGAAGGAAGCTGTTCCAGCAATGCAGAAGTCAATATCAGAGCTCACCGAAGAAGTAAACAGTATTTCTTCAACTACAATGGATGAGTATGATGCTAGATCAAACTCACCCATGCAGTGTCAAAGTATTGGAAGACCACTAGTAAGAATCCGTCAATCCTTTTACCACGTGTTATAACATTTTTGGCTTTGAATGATAGTAATCTGACAGACTTTTTTATTTTTTTTAACAAAACTTATCTTCATTTATATGTTTTTTTGTCCCCCAACTGATCATTTTTCGATTAGAAACAGGAAAATACCAATGATGAAGCTGCAGAGATGACTTCTAAACTCTCCTTTGTCCAGCTTGATAAAGTTTCAACTAGCCCGACTCTGAAGCTTCCTCATTTGTTTAGTTTAACTCCAAATTCATCAGGGAAAGGCATGCATGCACCAAAACGGCATGCATTAACTACACAATCCAACCAAGAAGGTCTACCAGTAGGGAAATCAATTGCACAGCACTTTACAAAAGCTCAAACTGATGGTGCACCTCAAGGTTAGCACCTTTGATCGTCCGCCTGCTTGAGGCTTTTCCTGTAGATATCTACAGAACTTTAAGCTTCTTTGCTTTTTTTTCCTTCTTTTTCTTAACTCTCTAGATTTCTGGTGATAAGAGCACAGCCTTCTTCTGTGTACTATTATTTGTCTACTTAGTTCCTTTTTTCTCCTGGTTTTACAGATGGTGATGGTTATTATGCTCGGAACCTTAGGCGTTCTGTTCGTGAAGCTGCATTGTCAAAGCCGTCAAACAACACAGAATGGTCCCAAGATAAAAGCAGTGACGATGAGTCTGAACACTTTTTCATACCTCTCTCAACAGACCTTTCTCGAAAAGAAGTAGATGCCATTCCGAATCGAAGAAAACAGCGATTGGTTTTCTCTCCACCAGAAATCCGTGTCTCGAGGAATACAAAAGATCTCCATTCTAACACTGAGAGCCAGTTAAATTCAGTGCCAGTTGTGTCAGATAAATTGGATGGACTTGATGATTATGGAAACCCGACACAACTGGTTCAGCCAGCTCTTGGTAATGTGCGGAGCACATTTACTGACATTGATGATGGTCTGGATCAAGTGTTCTCTCCTCCATTGCTAATGGAATCATCGTTCTTCCAAGATACATACGAGGACTTGCTTGGTATATATATATATATATATATTTATCTTGCCCAATTACTTCCCTGACCTATTTCTGTCATGGTTTTCAAATGTCGTTTCTTTTATTAGTTGTTTGCATGTAGACCCATGCATCCATCTAAGATATAATAGGCCTTAGATGAGGAAAACCACCTGATAATTATTAGTATAAATGCTATAAAAGGCATATTGTTTCACAAATCAGTTGCACAAATTGTCTTTCATGGGTCCTTATTTGTGGGGGATTTAATGCCGGAGAGTAGATTTGTATATGAGGGCATGTAAATCTCACTAAATCATTGCTTGCTTGATCATGCCTCTTAGCCCGCTTCTTCACACACTTGCAGGACTTGTTTATAGGTTATTTTTTTCCTCCTTTTGCAGCGCCATTATCTGAAACCGATGCTGCCTTAATGGAGCTTTAGCGTCCGGGATGAGTTCGTCGCAGTTGTCTATTACTTGATGCTCAGCAGCCAGATAGAATGTTCAGAATTCTTTACAGTCCTCGTGTTTGAGGACCAACACGTCTGTATATCCGCCAAGCTTCAGCATGCGGACTTGTGTGGTGGAAAGGTGAGTGAAGAGTTTATTCTCTGGAGGCATGGAATTGCTTTTGAGTTCATTGGGGTGGGTGATGTACTAACATCGATGTACGCTAGAGATGCCCAGCCATTTCTGTAGTTAATTTACAGCAGCTGTAATTGTATTGTAATAAGTCAAAGTCCACTTTTCCAAGTGCCTTTTGCCATCAATGGCTTGTCTTGCGTGTTTCCTTATGAGTTCCTGGGCTCGAATCCTTTTAGATCAATGCTACAGTAACTCAGAAAAATCACAAGAGAGTCACTGAGTTGTCTTATACCAATCACTTTGCTTCATTAAATGGCACAGTTTACCACAACAATTCAAAGGAGCAATGAGAATGCACCAAACCAGCTGACTCAACTGTTGAGTGATATTTTGAGTTACTGAAGCATTTTTGTTTGTTATTTCCAAATCCCGCAATATTGTAATAATATATCCTTTCATCTCATCTCGAAACATGGTAGAGATTGATGTTTGGAGGTTATAAGATATCTCTTCAACGCTGCAGTAATTGTTGCCTCGGTGCATTTGCCATTATATGTACAACTTTGGTTGGTGCAAACATTTTGAAGATTGAATTGCCCAGGAAATCAGCTCTCAAGAGATGGCTTCCTTGCATGTCCATGCATTACCGAGTTATTTAACCATGTGAGGAAACACATAGTACAACTTGCCCTGAACTGTTGGTGTGCTGTCACGGGTGTATGATCTGAATAGTATGGCCTTAACAACCTTCCAGGCAATCTACTTACCGGACTCAATGTGCTGCTTTTAGTTGCCACCTCTAATATGTTTGCGAACCAGTGCCGAGTCTTTGGAGACCGTCAACATACCATGGTTGCTGTCGCAATCCCTTCTCCAGACTGAAATGCAGTGGACAAAATCTGTTCTTCATTCCCCCAGTTTCTGCTCGATGAGTTTCAGGAAACTGCGGGGATGACTAAATTGATAATTTTGGGCAATGGATCATTTTAATAGTTCTAAAAGAGAGATTTTTGTCGCGTTGAGAGGTCTCGAGGCATTTGTGAGGGAGGGTTTTTCTTTTTGGGGGTGGGGGGGGGAGGAGAATGGATGCCGCAACGTAGCCAAAATTTCAGATAATTTGGCACCGATAACGGGTTCATAAGAGAACCATTTGATTTCTAACCGGATACAAGTAGAAAGCTAAATCGTTGCCTTCTAAAAAATGTGGATGGCTATGAAAAAAAAAAAAGGAAGAACCAAAAAAAATTCTAATTCTTCAGTACCTTAAAAAACCGCCTGCAATTTATTTGCTGCTGACGGATCTGCAATTTGCCTTTCTACAGGACGCCGAAATAATCCTCGACAACGAACTTATATTTTTCTCTAGTGGGGTTACTATAAAAAGATTATTTCTTTTTAATATATATTTAGGAAAAGGAGGGGCGAAGCCCACGAAAACAACATTGTGATTGCATTTTTTCCAGCGAAGTGATTGGAAAAACATCCAGCATCAGCAACATATATGAGAAAGGACCACTTCAACAATTGTAACATTAGATCCAGAGCTTTCCACAGGTCAGCCAAGGCTATAATAATTGCACTAATGGTACAAACGTGGCTGTATGATTCTAAATTCATGACGAGTTACTAGGATATCCAGAATAAAAAATACCAAAATAATGACAACATATTCAGAAAACAGGCCATGGCGAGACAAAGCAAACAAGCATGGTGCCTAGCTAATCACCGTTAGGGATGAAAAGGTCAGTCCAAGAATCGCATGCCTGCGGCGAATGGAAGTAAAAGATGCATAGAGTCTTCAGTTCAATCACTATTTTTTATGCATGCAATGTTACACTACAAACTAGAGGATCTTTATTGTGGCTTCAAAGTTACTTATATGTGCTTTGCCTTTTATTGAAGTTTCACATATCAACTCGGAAGCCAATAGTGTAGTCAATTGGATGGCAAAGTTATGTAGTCAATCACTGATTCTAGACTATGGGATTTTTAAATATGTCTTTTGTCCTGATTTTTGAATATTTTATTTTCTAATTTTCATGGATGTATATATATTGGTCTTAATTAGTTAATTGATTCATTTTATTAAAAGAAAAATTATGAATCTTTTTTTTTTGTGTTGAGAAAAAGTTATAAATCTAATTACATGGTTTAAAAATTTGAAGTAATTAGCCTGGAGGATAAGCACCCCACCCAAGTCATGATTTGTTTAGAGATAAGAGCACAGATCCTTTGTTGTGCATGGATAGCACAGTGCAGTACCGTCGATCCTTGAATGATCACTACCCAGAAATGGACAACCATCAAATAAAATAGTCTACGAGCGTGTACACCACGTGCATTGTTCAATAGCTGTCCATCTCGTCATAGCAACCGTTCAGAGATGCACAACACTGCGGTGTGGCTCACTCGCCATAGAGGATCTCAGCTGTGGAGATAATGTGCAAGCTAGACACCTTAGAATACCAATAAAATATAAAGAAACACTTCTAAGGTATCTTTTGCAGTTGCATACTGTTAAAAGAAGAGATCCTCTTGGAGGAAAAATAAAATAAAATTTTTACTTGCCATGTAACTTGCGAGTGAATCATAATATAACGCTTCTGCAGTCATTGAAGAAGGCAGTGCATGTGGCTGGTAGTGTCAGGACAAGATTAAGAAGCCCGAGCATGACAAGTATGACTCAGCATTACGAGTGAGATCACATGATCTTGTGCATCGAGAAAATAGCCTTAGCACCGAGGCTGCAAGCGGATATTAACCTCTTCATTCCAAAAATAATCAGAAAATGCTCTTATTTTGTGCAATCTGAGCCAAAAAATACAACCATGGATTTGAAATCAATTGGAGGCTTGATGGTCGCCTGAGGAATGACTTGAGGAGACTCGAGGACATCTTCTAGTGCGACTTTGAGGCAGTTTACTCCTCTAGCGTTAGTTCAATAGATGTCTTCGAGTTTAATCCTGCTAGAAAGGGCTATGATGACATGAGTTACCCAATCTGGAATCAAGCACGAGGTGACGTACACTGAAACCCCAATCATATCAGAACAACTTGTAGATGGCTGGAGATAGACCTGAGGCGGTAATGTCCACTAATGGCTGCATTGTATAACAGGCTGATAGCAATAAATGAGAAAAAAGAAATCTCTGTCTACAGACACAAACCAATCTTCATGATTTGTTATGGTTGCATTGAATTCTCCATAAATCGACGGTCTTGTTGGTGCAAAATTCTGTATGGCGCCGGAACACCGGAGCAAATGGCGAGAAGGGTCTCTTAGGGATATGACCTGCACAAAAATTTTGATTGAAAGCTGCTCCGACGAAAATTCTCGAACGTTCAAATCAGAATTCTTGTTCAACAGATGGAGTGTGAGAGGCAGAATAATAGTGTACTTTTTTTAGGATCTCCTTTGGGCCTTATTTTATGGATGGAGGTGGGAGCTTTCGTTGATAAGTCGGTTGGCACGATCTCATTCGATCGGAGTATAATTTATGTATAGTGGTGGAACTATCGTTCGAAACTCTCGGGATATGATGGTTGTGATTACCTTATCTATTTTGTGATAGCTGTTGCCTAGCAGGTGTTATATTTTGAGCTGGTGTGCCAAATTGATATCGACAAGCTAAAGACTAGTCGGCCATGATTAGAAGTTAGATGCTTTTTGCCGTCCTCAGATGAGGAAGTCAAGAGCTGGAGGCCCATTCGACAGTGGAAGGCTAGTCGGCCAAATAAAATTGGTTGAAGACCGTCATCTGGTCAAAGCTAATTATTCGAGCGCATCGATGACTTTTCAGACCAACCTACAGGGATCAGTCATCGAGGAAACACCGGCAGTCCCGAGTGAGAATTATCGAGCGTCAGTTGGTGGATCTTCATTTGCTCTGACTGCGGAGCATCGACGAGGGAGAAGTCTAGGACTAGTCGACGATGAAGGTTATGGTCGATGATAGGTCGGCGGAGGCTTAGCAAGCAGGGTTACTAGGTTTGAACATATTGGGTCTTGGGCTCCTTTATATCATCGATCCATGCAAAATTTTCTCAACATGTCTCGTGTTCAATCTTTAGATTTTGGACTCCCTTGCTCATTAGAGAAGGAACAAACCAGCTCCTTGAAGTTCTTCTCTCCATTATTTATCATCATTCATCAGAAAAAAAGAATTAAAGAATGGTTAACCATGGTTCCACTGCCTTTTGCTATCGAGGAAGGAAGAAAACAAAAGACTAGCACCATCTTAATTACTATCAATATTATTATTGTTGTTGTCACTACTATTTTTTCCATATGAATGAACTGCCTTTTGTTATCGAGGAAGGAAGAAAACAAAAGACTAGCATCATCTTAATTACTATCAATTATTATTATTATTATTGTCACTACTATTTTTTCCATATGAATGAATGAAGGACAAGAATCATGGCAAAATTCTAAAATCTTCATAATTGATTTTGTTAGGGTAAATCGATCGACCCTCGACTTTGGTCACTATGACTCCGACTATGCATCGGCTGAACAAATAGTTCCGATTCTTCATCGACTGATCGAGCTAATTGCACCGACCTACTGTCAGTTAATCAACTAAGATCGGTTGACCGACTAGTATTCGACTATCACCGATCGACAGCGGACGACTTAGACTGTCGGTATGATAGACTAATAGCCAACGGTCGCTCCTAAATTCTACCGATATAAAGTCGGTTATACCGACATACGGTTGGCAATCTGCTCAACATACTATAACCGTCACAAATGGTTATCGACTACGTATCGTGGCTATTAAGAAAAAGTAGCATCCCACTAATTCTATATTTATGGTCCGATAATTTAGCATCATAAAAAGTAGAGCCACGTGCTCGACGGTTACACCAGAATCACCTATAAAAAAGAGAGGTAAGTGAACAGTAGGGGTAAGCCAACTTTGAGTCAAAGCTCTGTTACTTCATACAATCAAAGTTACTGTTCAGTAATTTTCTCTGACTTAAGCATCGGAGGGTCTCCATCAGACACCAATCCGATCTATGTGGACGCTGTCTTGCAGGTGCTCGATACCGACGACAGACGACGGAGAGTTGGCCACAACAAATTGGTGTGCTAGGTAGGGGGCAAAAAGTGACAACATTTCATCATGACGAAAACCAAAGCGGGGAGCAAAAAGAGACAACATTTCATCATGATGAAAATCAGAGTCCAATGCTCAATTGCAACCAGATCAACAAGACCCTCTTCCCATCGGGAAGAGGTTCCTCCCCCTCCTCCAGTAGTAGAGCCTAGTTCCTCACGTCCCGTGATCACCACGGACGTCCAGATTGCTGCACTCGTACAGCAAATGAATGTTCTTACAGAGGCAGTCAAAAGCTTCCAACAACAGCAGACTCAGCAGCAACAGCCGCCAGCAGAACAACCGACGGCACATTCAGTGCCGTCCAGGCACAGTCGCTGCCATCTGCAGTGATCACCTTTCCCTTCTCCAAAGCGGCCATCTCGGCTCTCTCATCAGGATAAACAGCGACATTCTCGGCACTCTCGCTGTACCGTCCACCATTGTGGTGTTCTTCTTCTTCCCATCTCGACTGCATTAGGAAAGAAAAACGGTCGCGGACACCTTCTGCTTCTCCTTCAAGCTCGTCGAGGGGTTCTACCTCCAAAATTTCTCAGCAGCATTGGTTCGATGAGTATGAGCGCAAACTTCAAGAAATCAACCGCCGACTTGCCCAACTTCAGGTGGAAGATCGGAAGTCCTCCAATGACTATGACTTTCACACCGTCCAGCTTCTCTCTCGACACATCTTAGACGAACCGATTCCATCTCGGTTCAAGATGCCGCAAATGGAGCCATATGACAGTTCCACCGACCTAATTGACCACCTCGAGAGCTACAAAGCTTTCATGATAATTCAGGGGGCAATTGACGTCCTCTTGTGTATCGATTTTTCGACAACTCTTTAAAAAGCTGCTTGAGCCTGTTACTCTGGACTTCAGTCGGAAAGCATATATTCTTTTGGACAGCTAGAATATTCTTTCGTGGCTCACTTCAGCACTAGTCGAAGGACATCATGAACCTCCGATAGTCTCTTCTCGATCAAACAAGGAGAGACTGAGACACTTTGAGATTTTGTGGCCTGTTTTAATACGGTCATGCTTGAGGTCAGGGACCTCAATGAAAACATGGCCATATCGACCATGAAAAGAGGTTTGAGGAGATCTCGATTCACATATTCTTTGGATAAGACTTTTCCTCAGACTTATGTCGAACTTTTGGAGCGTGCATACAAATATATGCGCGTAGACGAAGGAGCTTCTGACTGACGTCAGATAGAAGGCAAAGGTCAGAAGAAGAAGAAATAGAAGAAGGGAGGAGCTCCGATCGAATCTAGTCGGCTATCTTCTAATAAGCAAGCTTCACCCCGACGATGGAGCTCAAAGTCGAGTTATGGCAGGTATGATTCCTATACTTCTCTTTCTGCTCCTCATGCGCAGATCCTTATAAAAATCGAAGGAGTGAAATACCTACGACACCCTCTACCGATAAAAGCATTGTCGAGGAACCACGATCGGAGGAAGTATTATCGGTTTCATCATGATCATGGTCACGATACCGAACAATGCATTCAACTCAGAGATGAGATAGAAGCAATGATTCGATGAGGCTACCTCAAAAATACCGGAGAGATCCGCCGACACAACCTCCTACCGATCGATGACCTCAGCTGCAAACTGAGGAAGCTGTAAATAATCAACCGACTGCAGGGGTGATCAACATGATCTTCGGATGACCGAATTGAGGGGAAACTTTCGAAGAAGAGTCAGAGAAACGATGATGATTCAACAATGTAATAATTTTTTTGAAAGAAGACATTTGAAAAAATCAGACTCTCCATGATGATGCTGCTGTTGTCTCGGCAACGATAGTAAATTATGATGTAAAAAAAATCTTTGTAGATAATGAAAGTTCAACTGATGTTCTGTTTTACTCGACTTTCTTCCAAATACGACTACCGATTAACCAACTCAGAAGAGTCTTGACTCCATTGGTCGGCTTCACAGGAGATGCTGTCACAGTGGAAGGAAAAATCTCTCTCCCCTTAACCGCTGGAACCGAACCATAATAGAGCACTATTTTCATAATGTTTATGATGGTTTGAGTACCTTCGACTTATAATGCCATACTCAGATGATCTGGGCTTAATACTCTAAGAGCAGTGGTTTCAATATACTATTTATTAGTCCAATTTCTGATGAAATATGATGTTGGAGAGA
The DNA here is from genome assembly GCF_000442705.2 of Elaeis guineensis. NCBI lineage: Eukaryota > Viridiplantae > Streptophyta > Magnoliopsida > Arecales > Arecaceae > Elaeis > Elaeis guineensis. The sequence continues at coordinate 115,165,649 of NC_025993.2, forward strand.
TGCGTGGAGATCAACAACCCATCCGATGCTGCTTCTTTGTCTCCACTCAAACTAATAAACCTGAGGATTCTTTGCTCATTGATAAATTGGACCAAAGAGAGAATCAAGAGAGGGGTGAATCAGCTAAACAACTGTTTTCTATCCCGTTAAAAGAACTTGAGAAAATGGTCCAAATTGAATCGCAGCTATCCGACTCAGAGTGGCAATAATTAATAAAATTGCTCAGAGCCAACGCTGACATTTTTGCTTAGTTAGCCACTGACATGTCTGGGATCCCTTCAGAAATAATAACTCACCGACTTAACATCAACCCAAATGTTAAGTCGGTGAGATAGAAGAAGTGATCTTTTGCTCCTGAAAGACAAAAGGTCATTGATGAAGAAGTCGACAAACTCCTCACAGCAAGCTTTGTCAGAGAGGCTATATATCCTGACTGGCTCGCTAATGTGATGACGGTAAGAAAAGCCAATGAAAAATAGAAGATTTGCATTGACGATACCGATTTGAATGAAGCTTGTCTGAAGGACAGCTTCCTATTATCGAAGATTGATCAATTGGTTGATGCGACTTCTGGCCACCGACTTCTGAGCTTCATGGATGCCTTCGCTGAGTATAATCAAATCCGCATGGCACCAGAAGACGAAGAGCACATGATTTTTGTGATCGACAAAGGCATATACTGTTACAAAATAATACCTTTCGATCTGAAGAATGCTGGCGCTACCTACCAACAGCTTGTCAACAAGATCTTCAAGGCACAGATCAAACGGAATATGAAAGTATATGTGGATGACATGCTGGTGAAGAGTCCCCAAACTTCAGATCACATTCGACATCTGGAGGAAGCCTTCGCCACACTCCGACGGCATTAGATGAAGTTAAACTCGACCAAGTATGCGTTTGGAGTAACCTCCAGAAAATTCTTCGGATTTCTTGTTTCACAATGAGGAATCGAGGCTAATCCCAAAAAAATAAAGATCATTATCGACATGAAGCATCCAAGTTTAAAGAAAGAGATACAACAACTCAACGGAAGGATTGCCGCACTCAGCCGATTTATTTCTAGGTCGGTCGAGAGATGTCTACCATTCTTCAAAATTTTATGATAGATGGACTTCTTATGGTCGGATGAATGCCGACAGTCCTTCGAAGACTTGAAAACCTACTTGGCTTCTCCACCTTTGCTTATAAAATCAAAGATCGGGGAGACATTGTATCTCTACTTGGTGACTTCAACAGAAGCGGTTAGTTCGGTACTCGTCCTGGAGGATAAAAATTGAATCCATCGATCGATCTACTACACTAACAAAGTACTTCACAATGTCGAAGTTCGATACTCAAGAGCAGAGAAAATGATCTACGCCCTAATCATATCGATATAACGACTTCGTTCGTACTTCCAAACACATCCAATTGTGGTCTTGACAGATCAGCCGTTGAAGGCAATCTTACATCGACCTGATACGTCAGATCGGATGATGAAGTGGGCAGTGAAGCTTGACGAGTTTGACATACAATATCATCCACGATCGTCCATGAAGGCACAAGTTCTGGCCGATTTTATCACAAAATGTACAATATCCGATAATAAGCCAGAAGATAGAGATGATAATACAATAAAGGAGGCTATGACTCCCGTCCCGACCTAAGATCGATCTGGGTACTGCATATTGACAGGGCATCTAATGCACAAGATAGTGGAGCCAGTCTTATACTCACAAATTTCAAAGGGGTAGTCATTGAATACGTCTTTCGGTTCAATTTTAAAGCCTCAAATAATCAAATCGAATATGAAGCACTTTTAGTCGGCTTGAAGATAGTCAAGGAGCTTGAGATCGACAGTTTGAAGATCTTCACTAACTCATAACTGATTGCTGGATAAGTCAAGGGTGAATTTGAAGCCCGAGATCCTACTATGATGAAGTACCTTCAAAAGGTGAAAGATATTACAGCGAGCTTAAAATATTTCGAGATCTTTCACATTCTCAGAATCAAAAATGCTCGAACCGACATACTTTCATGATTGGCTACTACTGCTTTCAACTCGCTGGGTCGGACATTCGTCAAATACCTCGAACAGTCGAGCATCGACAAAGTCGAGGAAGTATTGCAACTCATTATCGAACCAAGCTATGGTTTCAATCGTCCAATACTTGACCGATGGGATCCTTTCTGTAGACTCTTCAGAGGCTAAACGACTCTGATGGATAGCCTCTCAATATGTGATGATGAATGATCATCTCTACAAAAGATCGTTCTCTCTCCTCTTGCTAAAGTGTTTGAGACCTACAGATGCCGACTATGCACTTAGAGAAGTACACGAAGAGATTTGCGAAAATTACTTGGGGGATAAGTTTCTAGCTTATAAAGTCCTGCGATAAGGATATTATTGACCCACTATGAAAAAAGTGCAGCTGAACTCGTCCGAAGGTGTGAACCATGTCAAAAGTATGCAAATATACAATATCAATCGGCTAGTTAGCCGACATCGATTGTAGCACTATGACCTTTCGTACAATGGAGGATCGACATATTTGATCCTTTTTCTCCAATATCTGATCAGAAAAAATTTATAGTGATCACCATCAATTACTTTACCAAATGGATGGAAGCCGAACCTTTGGCACAAATCACTTAAAGCAAGATGGAAGACTTCATTCAGAAATTCATCATTTACAGATTTGATTTGCCGCACACCATCATCACCGACAACGATCGACAATTTGACAATCAAAATTTCAGAGAGTTCTATATGAAGTTTCATATTACGCATAAACTTACGTCGGTCGGTCATCCACAGTTAAATAGAGAGGTGAAACTAATCAACCGAACAATCCTATACGAGCTAAAAACCCGACTGAGTGAAGGCAAAGGCCTATGGGTGGAAGAACTATATCCGATCTTATGGATGTATCGAACGATTTCCTGCATACCGATTGAAAAATCTCCCTTCAATTTAGCTTATGAGACAGAAGCAATGATACCGCTCGAGATCGGATTGCCATCAATAAGAGTGAAACAATATAGTGAATCAGTAACTTCGAATATCGGAGAGCCGACTTAGATCTCCTTTCAGAACTCCGACAGCAAACTCAAGTTTGGAAGGCTGCATATAGGCAAAGGATAGCTCAGTATTATAATGCAAGAGTCAAGACAAAGGTCTTCCGACCAAGAGATTTAGTCTTAAGAAAAGCAGAAATCTCAAAATCCTTGGATTAAGAAAAACTATCCCCGAACTGAAAAGGACCTTACAGAATATCCGAAACTCTTAGATTGAATGCATATCGACTAGAAACCCTCGAAGAGTCGATGATTCCTCGAACATAGAATGCCGACAATCTGAAGATGTATCATTAATAAAGTCATCGATATGTACATTATTTAAAATACAATCAGAATTTCAGAATCACAAGTCTTTGACAAGTTTTATCAACTACTGGCTATATGTCAGCTTTCATTACCAAAGCCGAACTATCTGCTGTACTTTGACACGAAGTTTATTTCAGCCTCCACTATAAAAATCGAAGAATCAACTGCTTCGGTGATGACTGTATTTTGGTTCTTTTACAAAAACTGACATACCGACTGCAATCTCAACTGACATCGACCATACAGGTTTTTACTGTAAAAGCCATACTGTCGATTATACCTCGATTTTCAATGTCGGCTCTCCATTGTAAAAGTTGACTATAGTCGAGAGACTAATATGCCGACTTAGTCCCAACTAAGCAGAACAAAAATGCCAAAATGACCAAAAAATGGATTGGAATTATACCGACATGGCTACAGCTAGTTGAAGGATATTCGGCTTGCCACTAATTATCAAATGATCCGACGTACAAACCCGACCAAGTGTCGGGTACTAGATATTTGACTTACCATCAAAATACATTGAGGACTATGCGATTAATAGATATTCTATGAGTCTTACCGAATGATCGGATCACCGATCAATGTTCTGTGGTTATTTTACATTGCAGACATTCCAAAAAATAAGAGTTCAAACTTAGAAATATTTTCATTCATTGTCAGCAAAGAGTTACAAAATTAGACCGAAGTCCGACTACAAGTATCAGACTACAAAAAAAAAAGAAGAGGCAAAATATACCGACTAAGCTTCGTCACCGTTCTTGATCCTTTGTTCGGGGGTAGCATCATCGACTTGAACGATTTCGGATCCGATCGGTGCTTCATCTTGAGCCAGAGCAGCTTCTTCTTCAGCAACCCCATCTTTCGATCCTGCAGGGATGATGCTGCTCAAGTTGAGGCTCGGGTATAATTTTTCAATCGTATCTCGACCGCCTTCATACCCAACGCAGTACGAGACGAAGCCATTTTCGAAGATCTCTTCCTTGAATTCTTCTGAACCTCGAAAATCCTCGACTGCCCGATTCAATGCCTCCCTTGCCGACTTCGCTTTCGCCTTTACCAAGTCAGCATCGGCTCGAGTGGAGGACAAATCTTCTTCGGCTAGTGCCAACCTTTTCAGGCTGGCCCGATGACATCCACATTCGACTTCGAGTTCCTCGATGCATTTGTCTCGCTCCCATCAAAGCTGGTGGATAGAGTACTTCTTGCTCTTGACCTGCGACTCAAGAGCTGAAATAGCCTCATGAGTTGACTTAAGTTTGGCCCCCGAGGATACTAAGTCGTCAGTTAGTCGAAAAATCTCCTCCTGAAGTTTGGCTTTCCACTCCACCGCCGACTTAAGTTGTTTGAATGCAGTTGCTTTCTCAGCATCGGCGGCTGCCACCTTATTCTTCCACGCACTATGGATTCATCGAACTTCATGTAGCCGGCCTCCAGGTCGGACATGTCGTGGATCAACTGCAGACAGAAGATAAGTCGGGTTAAAATGAAGAAGAAGAAGAGTCTATCAAAAAAACTTACCCTGATGATCGTCGGATAAAAGGATAAAAATATTTCGACCATTGACCATTTCCTCCAACACTCCCGATCAGCCGGAAGAAGATTAGCCTGGCACAGTCACTTAGTCAGAATAGAATTGATCGGGGTCGATTTATCGACAGGCACTTGAAGGTCGAAGTGAACCGTATGGCCCTCCGATGTAACTTCTTCCACCGATGTCACCAAAGCTTTCCCTCGATCTATTGTCGGTGGCCCCAAAGTGAGGGGAAGCTTGACCTTGACTGCACTCCAACTGAAGGAGCAACTGACGCAGCCACAGATTATTCGGGCTCTTCTGTCTTGGCTCGAACCTCCTCAAGTGGTGGGACTACCGACGCTATTTCGGTAGTTTTCCTTACCGCTCTTTCCTCGGACGATGCAGCAGGGAGCACGGTCGGGGCTGACAATGCCAGGACTGGCTCAGAAATCGATGCTGATGGAGCATCGGGTTCCACAGCCGATGTTGAAACACCGATTGGAGCTGGTGTTTGATGCCTCTTCAGCGGTCGTGAAGGTCCGACCTCAGATGCTGCCCTCTTCTTGGTAGCATGCTGATGAATGTCGGCATTCGATACTCGTACCCTTTGCTGCATGACTGCAATTACAACGGAAGTCAATATAATTCAGCAAGTAAAAAAAAGTCAGAAATGACCGACCAACTATACTATACCTAGACGAGGGACCAAACTAAGATTGGCATCATAAAGAGCCTATTCGGTTACAAGCTCTCTCTGTTTCAAGACCACCATATCTTTCAGCTGGTAAAAGTCCTCTTGGTCTTCGACCTCTACTCGGCTATTGTCATTGGGACCGATTCGTGAATTGTCTTTCTAAAGGAAAACCCCAAGGAAGGAAAGAAGAAGCAAAGAAAAATTAGTTCTTCTATCCATGAATAGACGATGGAAGATCGATAATAAAGGATAGACCTTTTCGAAGGTTGAAGAACCACCACCCTCGGACCTTCGGATGAGGTCGGAGGACAAAGAAGGCTCGAAAAAGAGAAGGACGAGGCATGGTCGGCAACATCCGACACAACAAAGCAAAACTAATTATCAGTCGGACCGAGTTCGGTGCCAGGTGAGCCGGACAAAGTCTGTAATAATCCAAAATATTTTGGATAAATTTCAGGATCGAAAATCGAAGATCCGTTCGAAGATCTTCGACATAGAAGGCCACTGGCCCGAAGGAGGGTTATTCACCCGACCACCAACTCCAGGGGTGAAAAGTTGAAACTGCTCCAGGATTCGAAACTGCTCCCAGAGCCGCTCAACGTTCGATCCCGAAAGTGAAGAGACCTCCACCTCCGGATTTGACTAGGATTCGTCAGTCAGATTCTCCGACCGATCATTCCGAGAAGGAGAAGTCCTAGCCATAAGAGTGACTCTAAAGAAGACAAGAATTCTAGAGGAAAGAACTCAAAAAGAAAAATGAATTTGACCTAAAAATTGGGAGCGATAATCTCGAACGTTGGGATAACAATCCGACAGAGTTCCTGCACCAAAGACAGTGAAAAGTAAAAATTTTTCTGAGGGTGATCCTATATATAGGATCCCTCAACAGCCGAAATGAAGGTGGTTAAATCAAAGATCTATTAGATGACGACAAATGGCAATATTTGGACTGACCATTGATCGGACGGTTTGACGCACCTGTCCCAGATCAAGCCACGTCACCTCTATCCACATGAACAACTCTGACCCAATAACATTCGGACACGTGATACAAATCTACTTATCAAAATCATATCGTCCGACATCGAATCGACTTTCGAAATGACGCCTGGCACTGATAACTGATACTGAATTGATCGATCAGTGTGACAGACGACTGTACCTGCCAACATGACAAAATAATTGATCACCCATATCTTGGAGAAAATGGCATCAAAATTGAGACTCGATGTGACAGAACTCTCTTCATCCAATGTGATAAATCACGTGGCAATTCACATGTCGGCTCATCTTGGACTTGAGAGTGGGGGGCAACTGTTGGGGTAAACTGACCGATCTCCGACTTTGGTCACTACGACTCCAACTATGCATTGATTGAACAGATAGTTTCGATTCTTTATCGATTGATCGAGCTAATTACGTCGACCTACTGTTGGCTAATCAACTAAGATCGGTTGATCGATTAGTATTCGACTACCACTGATCGATAGCGGACGACTTAGACTGTCAGCATGCATCGACATGACAGAACTAATAGTCGACGGTCGCTCATAAATTCTGCCGACATAAAGTCAGTTATACCGACGTACGGTTGGCAAGCTGCTCAACATACCATAACCGTCACAAACGGTTATCGACTACGTGTCGTGGCTATTAAGAGGAAGTAATGCCCCACTTATTCTATATTTATGGTCTGACAATTTAGCGCCATAAAAAGCGATACCACGTGCTCGACGGTTACATTAGAATCACCTATAAAAAGGAGAGGTAAGTGAACAGTAGGGGTAAGCCAACTTTGGACCAAAGCTCTGCTACTTCATACAATCAAAGTTACTGTTCACCAACTTTCTCTGACTTAAGTATCGGAGGGTCCCTGTCAGACACCAATCCGATTTGTGTGGATGCTGTCTTGCAGATGCTCGATACCGATGACAGGCGATGGGGAGTTGGTCGTAATAAATTTTTTATTAGTAAGGGATAAAAAAAAAAAAAAGAGGGAGATGGAATGTTGCCCTTTTGTATGCTCATAATTTTACAAGAGTGTCACACGTTCTAAATTTGCATGTCAGAGGTTGTAAAATAAGCACTGAGAAGGGAGGTGTGCATTGATTACTTAGATATATGCATGATGTGTTTTTGTTGTGCATAAGCTACTATAGATATATGTGTATCATAAGCTTTAAATCTGTGCATACATGTGATGCAAGACAGAGAGAGGAGAGAGAAGAAAAGGTAGAGAGAAGGGAAGAAAGAGGGGAAGAAAGTAGAGAAATCAAGAATAATTTAATATTTTAAATTTTAATAATATAAATTATATTCTAAAATAATATGGTAAGAATTTATATAGATAATCCAAAATCGTAGTAAAAATCTGCATAGAAATAAAATATTACAGGTCATATAAAATTATTGTCTTAAAAGTCACACTCTCAAATAAAATTAATTTTTTTAATTTTTATATTTGCACTTAATAGGAGTATACCTAAATTTTTTATTAGATGGTTCTCCATCAATATATCTCTAGATGTATATTATATATTTTAAAATATTATTGCATACGATAGATATGTACATTACTTGATTGATATATGAGAATTATAGATTTATGCACCGATCAATGATATGTATGCTTTACTTGTCTTAGTCTTGTATATCAAATGATCTCAATACGTGCACTGACCATTACAAATTTATATATAATATTGTTGGTGCAAAAAGCCACTTGCGCCGGAGAAGCTGGAGTTGGGGAAGTCGCGGTCGCCGTCGGGACCTGCAAAGGAAGTCTAAACCGGAGGTGGGGTTGCTCTGGCAAGACCCTCCGACGCTCAAGTCAGTTCTCTGCCTCAGTAAGAATGGAGCGCTCGAACGGAGAATTTAGCAGAGTTTTGAGATGAAAAATGAGAGCTTATAGAATAACGTATCTGGGGTTTCCCTTTTATAGACGGAGGGGGCAGCAGATTGACAGCGACGCCTGTAACCGTCTGGCAGACGGCTGCCCAGAGTCAGACGGAATTTGCTGTGAAGAGTAGTGGAGTAGACCCGTGGCTATTGCTATGGCCTGCCACGTGGAGCCTGTTGCAGGTAGTGGAGTGGCGTCCGTTGCCGCTAATTACCAGGGAGTAGTGGAGTCACGCAGCACCCGCCGCAGGGAGTGGAGCAGAATCATGGCCGTTGATACAGCCTGTCAGAGAGTAATGGGGTCGCGTAGGGTCCGTCGTAGAGAGTGGAGCAGAATCATGGCTGTTAATACAGCCTGTCAGAGAGTAATGGGGTCGCGTAGGGTCCGTCGCAAGGAGTGGAGCAGAATCACGGCTGTTAATACAGCCTGGGAATGCAGATCCATCGGCTGAAGCTCGGCAGTGGTCGGAGCTGATGACGGAGTTCGGCTCCCGTAGGAGCCCGGACGGAGTCCTCTCGGGCGGAGCCCGGCTCCCGTAGGGATCCGGGCGGAGTCCCCCGCAACTAAAGTCAGGTGCAAAGTTCGGCTCCGACGAAGTCTGTCTGCAGTCGTTGGAGTCGAGGGCGAAGCCCGACTCCCGTAGGAGTCCGGGAGGAGTCTTCCTGCAATTAAAGTTAAAGGCGAAGTCCAACTCCCGTAGGAGTCCGGACGGGGCTTACCGGTAGCAGATGTTGAGGACGGAGCCCGGCTCCCGTGGGAGTCCGGGCGGAGTCAACTTGAGGTCGAAGTTGTCGGCGGAGTCCGGCTCCCGTAGGAGTCCGGACGAAGTCTGCCTGCAGCTGTTGGAGTCGAGGATGAAGCCCGGCTCCCGTAGGAGTCCGGGCGGAGTCTTCCTGCAATTAAAGTTAAAGGCGAAGTCCGGCTCCCGTAGGAGTCCGGACGGGGCTTACCGGTAGCGGATGTTGAGAACGGAGCCCGGCTCCCGTGGGAGTCCGGGCGGAGTCTTCTTGAGGTCGAAGTTGTCGGCGGAGTCCGGCTCCCGTAGGAGTCCGGACGAAGTCTGTCTGCAGTCGTTGGAGTCGAGGATGAAGCCCGGCTCCCGTAGGAGTTCGGGCGGAGTTTTCCTGGAGCTGATTCTGCTGAGGACTTCGGCTGTGGGTATCTCATACCCAACACCAGTCCCCCTACTTCCGAGTTCGAATTTCGAATGAAGGAAGTACAGGGAGATGGGCACAGCCGAAACCGTCTCCTCGAATCCTGCGCACCGCCGCTCCCAGATATTTTGGCATTAAATGTGTGCATATCGAAATTCTTTTTCTGGTTAAGGTGACCTGAAGAGTCTTTTTGGAACTCCCACCAAAACGCGATCCCAAGCATCGCGCTACGAAAATCTGCGAACGGTCAATCCTTGATAGCGGTGAGGGGGACACGCGGAACACGTGGCATGCATCAGTTGGCCCAGGTACACCCACTGCCATAACTGCGCTAAGATTCGCTGGCTATTTAAACCCCCTACTCTCCCTTCGGGGTTTCATTCTGCCGAGAAGACGGCACCCTTCTTTCATCTGAGAGCCTAGCTACTCAGCTACTTCCCCCGCACCGATCCTTGTCGTCTTCAGCCCCCCAATTCTTCTCTAAGGGGTTCCCACGCCATGTCCTCTACCCCGGTGGCCATCCTTGAAGGGATGTCTAGGGCTTGGAGGAAGGCGAGGAGGAGAACAGCGGCCGGTGAGGATCCCCGTCGTTTCAAAGGGGGCTCAAGGAAGAATTCCTTCAACAACAGGGGTTTAATAACGAGGGCCGCCGGTAAAGTTATTCTGCCCGAGAATTTCGGAGTAGCAAGGCGGGGTGATACCGGTCAAGAGGGCAGAGCTGTCGTCACAAGCTGTGGCGGGATCCTTGATGCCGTCGGGGCCGAGGGACCAGAAGCGGTCGGCGTCGTCGGTGGGGCAGTGGAATTTGTTGCGGGGATGGTGGAAGTAGCGCATGCCGACCTTGCCGGAGCATTTTGGGTGGCGGCTGTCGCGGAGCATTCGGAGATGGAGCATATCTTTGGCATCACCGTTGCTTCCAAGGTGACTCCGGCTCTTCTTGAAACAGGTCTTCGTCACTGCTGCCATTGCCCTTACCGCCCCCGGGAATCTATCCCACCCTTTTTCCCCTAGGGCTGGGACTTCGGAGATGGAGCGAAGCGAGACGGGATGAGAGCCGATAAGTTCGTTACACGCACTGGAGAACGCACTGGATTGGCGCTAGAGGAAGGGCTTGAACCTTCGCAATACCCTTGTTCTTAAAGGAGCGCTCAACGGATCCACTTCCGGCCATCTTTTCCGGCACCCACCCCTCCTTCCCTCATATGATGCCTTCTCGCGAGGCCTTTGCACAACTATCTCTGGCTATGGTCGCCGATGAGGAGTGGCCGGATGACCGGCCTCTGTCGGATTCCGTCAATGCCATCTCGGGGGAATTCCGGCGGGAGGTGACCAACATACCAGCTGCATCCCCCAAGCGGCAAAAAGTTGAAGAACCCATAACCTTTATCGAAGAAGACACCCAGGGAGTCCAATTCCCTCATAACGATGCGGTCGTAGTTTTTTTGAATATAACAAATTACGACGTCCGTCGCATTCTCGTCGACAACGGAAGTTCGGTCGACATCTTGTTCTACGACGTCTTTTCAAGAATGTCCGCTCTTGGCGGTCATCTGAGACCGATTTGCTCCCCCTTGATAGGGTTTACCGGTGACGCCGTTCCGACGGAGGGAATGATAGCTTTGACTGTGGCCGCGGGTCAGTATCCAAAGCAGTCCAGGGCCCTGGTGAATTTCTTGGTGGTAAAGGCGCCATCCGCCTACAATGCAATCCTTGGCCGGCCCGGCCTCAATGCTCTCAGAGCTGTCGTTTCAACCTACCATTTGAAATTGAAGTTCCCCACCAACCAGGGGATCGGAGAGGTCCGGGGAGACCAAGCCCTGGCCCGACATTGCTACAACATCGCCTTGCAAAGAAGCGACCGGGCTGACCCCTATCCCGTCGATGGATTGGATGCTCGCGACGACCTCACCGAAGAAAGGGCGGCCCAATCGAAGATCTGGTACCAGTCCCCCTGAATGATGGGAACGCGGAGCATGTGGTGTTGATTGGCTCCAACCTGAGGGAGGAGGTGCGAACGCGTCTTATTGATTTCCTCCGAAGGAATGCGGACGTTTTCGCTTGGGTTCCGACGGACATGCCGGAGATTGACACGGAAGTCATGGAGCATCATCTGGCAGTCGATCCGAAGCATCGACCGACAAAAGAAAAAATCCGGAGTCATGCCCCTGAGAGGCAGAAGGCGATAGCCGAGGAAGTGGATAAGCTTCTCAAGGTCGGATTCATTAAGGAAGTCAATTATCCTGATTGGATTTCCAATGTTGTTTTGGTCAAGAAAGCAAACGGCAAGTGGAGGATGTGTATAGACTTCAAAAAGTTGAATAAGGCATGTCCAAAGGACAGCTACCCCCTTCCCAGAATCGACCAACTGGTGGACGCTACCTCAGGCCATGAGCTCCTCACTTTTATGGACGCGTTCTCCGGCTATAATCAAATTAGAATGGCATCGGAAGATGAAGAAAAGACAGCTTTCATCACTAATCGCGGCCTTTACTGCTACAGGGTCATGCCATTCGGCCTCAAGAATGCGGGCGCAACCTACCAACGGCTGGTGAACAAAATCTTCAAAGAGCAGATCGGCCGAAATATGGAGGTCTACGTGGACGATATGCTTGTAAAAAGCAAGTCTTCCAGAAATCATGTCGCCGACCTCGAGGAAACCTTTGGCGCTCTTCGAAAGTATAGAATGAAGCTGAACCCAACTAAATGCACTTTTGGGGTAACCTCAAGAAAGTTCCTGGGCTTCATAGTATCAGGGCGCGGGATTGAGGCCAATCCAGAGAAAATTCGCGCCATCCAAGAGATGACCGCCTCAAAGTCGATCAAGGAGGTTCAGCGCCTCACAGGGAGGATAGCGGCTCTTAATCGCTTCATCGCGAGGTCGGCCGAATGATGTTTGTCCTTCTTTCAAACCCTCAAGCAGCCGAAGAACTTCTGTTGGACCTCTGAATGCCAACAGGCGTTCGAAGAATTAAAAAACTACCTTAGCTCACCCCCGCTGCTGGCGAAGCCTGAACTTGGGGAGGAACTATTTTTATACTTGGCGGTCTCTCCCATGGCCCTTGCGGTCGTCCTTGTCAAAGAAGAAACGAAAGTCCAGCGACCAGTCTACTACATTAGCCACGCGCTGAGGGACGCCGAAACCAGGTACACCAAATTAGAAAAACTGACCTACGCCTTGTTGGTTGCAGCTCGGAGGCTCCGACCCTACTTTCAAGGGCACACCGTGACGCTACTCACCGATCAACCGATCAAGGCGGTTTTGCACCGAGCTGACGCCTCCGGAAGAATAGCAAAATGGGCGATCGAGCTCACGGAATTCGATATCAACTACAGACCTAGACCAGCAGTAAAGGCCCAAATATTGGCAGATTTCATAGTAGAGTGCACCATCCCAGAGGAGGCCGAACCTGAGCAAAGCAAAGTTGACGACTTGAAGTCTCAACCGAACTCCCCCAATGAAGGAGCCAATCCCTCCGATTGCTTTTGGACCCTCTATGTGGACGGATTTTCCAACATGGCAGGTGCGGGTGCAGGCCTGATCTTGGTCAGCCCGGAGGGAGTCATCGCGGAGTACGCTCTGCATTTCGAGTTTTCCGCAACAAACAATGGAGCGGAATATGAAGCTCTGATCGCAGGATTAAGGATCGCCAAAGAGCTGGGAATAGGTCAACTTCGGGTACACAGCGACTCCCAACTAGTGGTGGGACAAGTCAGCGGGAGTTATGAAGCGCGGGAGGACAGTATGGCCAAATATCTTGAGAAAGTAAAGGAGCTTACCTCCGTCTTTAGCAGTTTCGACATCAGGCAGATTCTAAGGCTGGAGAATACCAGAGCCGATCTTCTCTCCAAGCTGGCGACATCGGCTCCGGCCGAATTGCCCAAAGGCATCCTCTTTGAAGTTCTAAAATATTCGAGTACAGAAGAATCGCGGCTCGTAATGGAGATCGACCACGAGCCCAGCTGGGTCGATCCACTGATAACCTATCTTAGAGATGGAGTTCTCCCTCAGGACGTGAAGGAGGCTCGGAAGCTCCGAAATCAAGCCTCCCGGTACATCCTTTATGAGGATAAATTGTACAAAAGATCATACTCCTTGCCCCTCTTAAGATGCCTCCGGCCCTCGGAAGCTGACTACGCCTTATGGGAAGTACACGAGGGAGTTTGCGGAAACCATTTGGGAGCTAGATCTTTATCCCACAAGCTACTCCGCCAAGGATATTACTGGCCAATGATGCATTATGATTCGATTGAATATGTTAAAAAGTGTGATCGATGCCAGAGATACGCCAACATCCAGAGACAGCCCGCCACCGAGCTCACACCCTTGAGTGCCCCATGGCCTTTTGCACAATGGGGGATGGACATCCTTGGCCCCTTTCCCATGGCGTCTGGACAAAGAAAGTTTCTCCTTGTAGCGATCGACTACTTCACCAAATGGGTTGAAGCCGAACCACTAGCAAAAATCACAGAAGCGAAAGTACAAGATTTCGTTTGGAAGTCAATTGTATGCAGGTTCGGTCTGCCTAGAACCCTAATCATTGATAATGGATGGCAATTCGCGGGAGCAAGATTCGTCGAATTCTGTGAAGATCTAAACATCTCCCACAACTTCACATCAGTAGCCCATCCTCAGGCGAACGGCGAAGCTGAGGTGACTAACAGAACCCTTTTGTAGGGGATTAAGACAAGGCTTGAAAAAGCAAAAGGAACTTGGGCGGACGAACTTTATCATGTGCTATGGGCGTATCGAACTACCCAAAGGTTACCTACGGGGGAGACTCCCTTTGCTTTAGCCTTCGGAACGGAAGCCGTCATCCCGATCGAGCTTAAACTCCCGTCGGCACGAGTCGTGGCATTCGACGAACACCAAAATTCACAAAGTCTTAGAGCCAACCTCGACCTACTGGAAGAAAGACGGGAGATCGCTCAGGTTCGAATGGCAGCCTACAGACAGAAAGTTGCTCGATATTACAACGCCCGGGTCAAGAACAAAGCATTTAAAGCAGGAGATCTAGTACTTCGACGAGCTGCTGTCTCGCAACCTCAGGATCGGAGGAAACTCTCCCCAAACTGGGAGGGACCTTATGAGGTCAAAGAAGTAGTCCGGTCCGGAACTTATTATCTTAAGGAGCTCGGAGGAGCCGACCTCCCGCGACCGTGGAGCTCAGAAAACTTACGGATGTACTACCAGTAACTTCGTTTTAATCAAAAATCGCATACCCATATGTCTTTGGACAATCCAAACAAACTGTATCAAAAGCAAAAGGGCAATCTCATAAAGTCGAAGGCCCGATTCCATTTAGACCGGATAGGGGGAGAGGCCTTACAACGTCCGTATGTGCCCCCACAGCCCTGTTAGGGACAGGAGGAGAACCTCGCCCTAACTTGAGCAAAGTCGAAGGCCCGGTTCCATTCAGACCGGATGGGGGGAGAGGCCTTACAATGCCCATATGTGCCCCCACAGCCCTGTTAGGGACAGGAGGAGAACCTCGCCCTAATTTGAGCAAAGTTGAAGGCCCGGTCCCATTTAGACCGGATGGGGGGAGAGGCCTTACAACGTCCATATGTGCCCCACAGCCCTGTTAGGGACAGGAGG